>NC_092799.1:15151190-15267780 GCF_918797505.1 Bemisia tabaci | reverse complement strand
CTTTTGGAATCGAGGGCATTTTTTGTCCTAAACATTAGTGGGTAGGATGACCTCTTCACCATTCAGTTCTCTCGTTTACAACAGTATTTTTAGAACCATCTACCGTTATCGCGGCTTTTTATCGATCTAATTTTTTCATTTTTCCTTGATCAAAGGATGCACTTCCTCTCTCAGCGTTCAAAGCAAGTCGCTAGTGGTTGCGCGTTCTGATGATCAGAAGGCGTCGCTTTTATAATTATTTTTTTGGGTAGGTCATCCGGTTTTGCGTGACGTCTGATTAGCAATTCTTTGTCTGAATATCAACTTTCTCGCTTCTCTTTTTTTTTCGGGTCCCCATGTGTCAAATCAGTAACCGAAATAATGGGGAAATAAGCTATTTTCTGTAGCTCCGTTGCAGAGAGTTTTTAAAAACCTCACTTGAGTTTTCATGTGGTAGTTTTTATTTCATACCCAGTGGAGTAGACAGACATTTCTCATAGGAAAAGGAAAGTTTATAATTTTTTCTGTTGGGGGAAGGGGGTCCAAACATTCTCAGTACTCCTCTCTCTCTCTCATACTACTGATAACACATCATGTCAATTCAAAAGTTCAAGTAGCTATGATGCTGATCTTTCAGTCAATGTTTCGTTTCGAGTTTATTTTTGTCATAGTTTTTTGCACAAATCGTAATTATCCTCTTTCCACTTGAATTGTAATTCCAGAATAAAATCGTTCAGAAATGTCTATATTGATTTGTTAAATGGATAAAATTATCATTGAATCTCCCGCTGAAAACATTAACGCAAATTTTTGCTTGAGCTATCTGAGTGATCGTTTTAAGAATATCTGCATTTACGTTTATTTAAATTTTTAACTTAATTTTTGCAAGTAGTCATGCTATTTTAAAAATGTTTCGGGTTTTTTTTTCTCTCCTCTTATTTTTTTCTAATAAACAGATTTTAAGCAATTTCCTTAACTAATGCATCTAAAAGAATTGTGCACTTTTGATCCGCACCTCTTCGTACAAAACAGTATAAACAGAAGCAAAACACACATTTGACTGGCGTATTGCGAACTTGCATGCCTGACACTACGACGAATGACATCACTATTGACTCTTCTTCTTTTTCTCCATTTACATCTTATGCAGTAGTAGTAATAGTAGTAGTAGATATTTATTTTAAAGAGGTGCCTTAGCAACTTTGGCAGCTCACACCTTCTCAATTTAAATACTTATGAGTTAAGTCATAATTGAAAGTTAATTTTTGAGTAGGTAATTTGAAAGAAAAATAAAAATTCAAATGTACCTATTTCAGCTCTTGAGCGTCAACTTTTAGGAAACAGGGTGTCTAACGACCGGGAAAACCGGGAAATGTCAGGGATTTTCATTTTGCAAGCGATTTTAATCATAATCATTCTGTGGATATGACTTTATTCACACGGGCTTATAGCGTTACAATGCGTATGTATATAGAACTCTGTTACCACGGAGACATATCAGGTTGAAGCTTAATTAGCTTTAACAGGCCCCGTATATTTTGCTCTATTCATTGCATTATAATCCTAAAACAGGAAAACCTTACTTACATCTAATCAGTTCAACCGTATCGAAAAATTAGAAATATTTTTTCTTTTTGTCAGGGATTTTTTTTCTTTCTTAAAAACATTGTTAGACACCCTGGAAAATCTCGAGGGTAAGTGCCTTTTAGAGGGAGGGTGCAGAGGTTAAAAGAGCTGATTGCACACTTACCAAATGGGAACCGAGACGATGAGCTAGACTCATCGTGTCGGTTCCCATTTGGGGCTTGTGCAATAGGCTTATGTCCTCGGGTCAAACTCACTGTGTGGAGCTCCGTTTCTAGGATCAAATTGAGCCCACAATTCCACTGATGATCAATTTTGATGGGCTCAATTTGATCCTGGAAACCGGGCTCCATACTGTAAGTTTGACCCGAGCCTAAAGAGGTCCCGGAAGTTCCGTTTCAGCCGCGACGTGCATTTTACGGCCGTGACGCACAACGACGACGACCGCCGTCAGTTCCGGTCATAGTGCCCCCTTACGGGCCGACGTCCGACGATCGGGTGGACACCCGCTGGACGCTCCGTCGACTGCTCTACCGTGATGACAGCGCCTCCGTATCAGCTTCACTTTCAGGCTGAGGCCTTTAGCCTCGGTCTGAAAGTGAAGTTGAGTTGGAGGCTCTGTCGTCCGACCGAGCACTCGTCGGAGCGCCCGGCGCGCGGTCGTCCATCCGGTCGGCGGATGCGGTTACGGTCCGACGTCCGACGATCGGGTGGACACCCGCTGGACGCTCCGTCGACTGCTCTACCGTGATGACAGCGCCTCCGTATCAGCTTCACTTTCAGGCTGAGGCCTTTAGCCTCGGTCTGAAAGTGAAGTTGAGTTGGAGGCTCTGTCGTCCGACCGAGCACTCGTCGGAGCGCCCGGCGCGCGGTCGTCCATCCGGTCGGCGGATGCGGTCCGACGTCCGACGAGCGGGTGGACACCCGCTGGACGCTCCGTCGACTGCTCTACCGTGATGACAGCGCCTCCATATCGACTTCACTCTCAGGCTGAGGCCTTTAGCCTCGGTCCGAAAGTGAAGTTGAGTTGGAGGCTCTGTCGTCCGACCGAGCACTCGTCGGAGCGCCCGGCGCGCGGTCGTCCATCCGGTCGGCGGACGTCTTACCGTCTGGAGGCACTAGAGGAGCGATCTGCAGACACCGCCCCGGCCGCACGTCTGCCCCGGTGGATGGTAGCGGGCACCGTAGGGTGCCCTTTGTACCCTTGGTCAGTGACCTTGGGATTGGCTCCCGAGTTACAGCTGCGGTAAAAAACGAGTTTTTTTTTACCGTGGCTCATTTGGTTGTGTTGTGTTGTGTTGTGTTATGGTGTGGTGTAGTGTGATGCACGGAGAAAGAAACTTCGTGCGTGATACCCGAAGTTGAGGTCATATGGATCTCTGAAGTTTTCGGATCACGCATCCGAAAACCGATGCCGAAGGGTTCGAGTCACACATCTGAAGTAGTCCGGTACATACCGAAGTACTTCAGATGTCTGACCCGAACTTTGGCAGCTGGACCCCAAGTTTTCGGATGCGTGATCCGAAAACTTCAGAGATGTATATGACCTCAACTTCGGGTCCCACGCTCGAAATTGTTTTCTCCGTGTGTGGTGTGCTGTGCTATGTAAGGTAAGGTCAGGTTAGCTATGCGGGATTGATATGCTTAGGGCAGGCTAGGGCGGGCGGGGGTTAGGGGTATGGTGTGGGGGGTTTGGGTTGGGATTAAGGGATGGGTTAGAGGGGAAAGGGGGGGATTGGTGTGGGCACAGTTTATTTTAGAAGTTAGGTCTAGTTTTAATGTGTGATTGTGTGTTGGGTTGGGTATGGCCGCGGTAAACGAATCGTAGATATGCTCTTCCTAACTCTCAGTCAGAAGTATGCTTTTTACTCCCACGACTAGAGCTGAGCCGTGAAATTTGAATGTCAATAACCTTAAAAAGTTGTTGAAATTCTAATTTTGCGCCACAGCTCTAGCGGCGGGAGCCGAAAGCCCACTTCTGACTGAGAGTCAGGAAGAGCATACCTACGTTTCATTTACCTCGGGGTTAGCCGAAGCGGGCTAGGCGTCAGTTGACTGACTTGGTAAGGCGGGCTTTATGAGTTTAGTTGCGGGCCAAGACTAGGAGGGGGAGAGGGTTTCGGTTGGGACGAGGGGTTAGGTTAGGACTAGGGTTTGGGTTAAGGTGATTCCACCCAGGAAGCATACAAACATCGATCTGTCGAACAAATTTTGTTGTAATACGAGTCTTGCTTTTCTCTATAAGCAAAAAAAGTGCTGAAACAGTGTAGAGGTATACATCAGCAGTCCTTTGGTGAAAAAGTCTCTTCCCGGAACCCCTAAATTAAAGCCAAATGAGACTGACCGCGAAATATCGCATTCTATTGGTTAAATAAGAATGCGATATTTCGCGTTTAGTCTCATTTGGCATTAATTTAGGGGTTTTGGGAAGAGACTTTTCACCAACAGACTGCTTCAGTATGCTTCTACACTGTTTTAGCACTTTTTTTTTGTTAAGAGTGAAAAGCAAAACTCGTATTACAGCAACATTTGTTCGACAGATCGATGCTTGTTCATTTCCTGGGAGGAATCAACTTACGGGATAATTTGAGATTAGGAAGTTCAAGGTAGAAGTAGGACGTATGATGGTTTTATCCCTCGCATTACCTCACTCTTGATCTCAAGGTGATTTGATGGAGGTTATATTTTGTGTCAGAACGACATGCGATTTATCGTATGTCGTTCTGACACAAGATATGGCGTCCATCGAATCACCTTAATGAAGTCAGCTTAAATAATAAAGCTTAAATAATATAATATAGTTTAAAAATTAAAGTCTTCTTAAGAAAGTCGATAATAAATTTAATCAGCGTATTCTTCGGGAGTTTCTACATTTCGATATATCGCATCAATTCGTTCCATAATTTCAGCGACTTGTCATTTTTTTCGAATTTTAAGCTCGCACTTCTGTTGGCACGAGACTGAAGAATTCATGTACCAAATTTGACAAAGAAATTCAACGTAATGATGGCAGGGTTTCTTAGAGGAAAAATATCGCATTCGATACCGATCACGAAACTGCACTCGAATGCGATATTTTTCCTTTGAAAAAACCCTGCCTTTAATACGTTGAATTTCTTTGTCAAATTTGGAACATGGACTATTCAGTCACATGAACAACAGAAGTGCGACCTTAAAATTCGGAAAAAATCGATGCGATATATCGCATGTCGCTCTGACACAAAAATGGCGTCCATCGAATCACCTTAAATCGCAAATTGCTATCACATGCAAGAATTTAATTTAATTAATTATGTAATTCAAAAATAATTTTTTTTAAATAGTTACAACACTTAAGCTAAGATAAGGAAAGAACATATTTTTAGTTAATGCAGCTCGCCACCTTTCTAGCCTGTCGATGATCGTCGAATTTCAGCAATAGCCGTGGGACTACAGCTACGCAACATGCTCTATTCTGCGAATGACCTCCTTGCCAGTTTCGCTTGATTGATGTGTCTGTGTTTTCACCGGCACAAATCTATCTGCACATCAAACTCACATTTTTTACGGAAAGGCAGGCCCATAATAATGATGGAAATACATGCGAAGATAACATGCAGTAAGGCCAGACAACGCTATCACCCTGCTTCTCGGAAGATCGCAGATAAGGCGAAGAAAGTGTGGGGCTTGAATATTTGCACCCCTCCCCCCAAATCATGTTCTCTTTACACTAGTCTTAGTAAAATCCTCATGTTATTTAATACTCATACTCGAAAAAAGGAGTAGAAGAAGAAGAATCAGAGGAAAAAAGGAGTCCAAAGGACCAATAAAAGAAGCACAAGAAGGATCAGAAACAGCAGAAACAATAGCAGTTAAAGCAGCGATAGTAGTTAAAGCAGCAATAGCAGTCGAAGCAGCAATAGCAGTTAAAGCAGCAATACCGTTTAAAGCAGCAATAGCAGTTACAGCAGCTGTAAAAATTCCCTTGTTTGGGAAATCAAGCCAATCAAAAATAAAAACAACGACAGTAATACTAGGAGAGGAAGAAGTTTTAGCAGTCAGTAGCAGACGAAGGAAAATCAGCAGCAGAATTTTTAAGAGTAGGAATATTTGTTCCTTAACACAACAATTATTTTTCTCTGCGTAACGACTAATTGTCAAGGAAACTGTCGTTTTTGTTGTGAGTTATGAATATCCAATTCTTCTTAGTTAGTAAACAAATCAGGGCTGCCAACTCTTGCGTAATTTGAGCATCGGTGAGTAAAATGGGTGTCATTTTAGTAGTGTGTGAGAATTCTCTTGAGCTGTGAATAAATCAAAGAGTGATGCTCCATCATAGTGTCCCGCGGTGTGATTAGCGATTGGTGAAGTGATGATCGATCCTAAAATAATATATTTCTTGTGTGATTTGTGAGTAACGAGTGAGTAAAATGGAGAAATTGTGAGTGAAATGTGAGTAAAATCGAGGAACGGCGAGGAAAGAGTGAGTAAAATCAAGTGGGAGTAAAATCGAGAACAGAGATAACAAAGGTATGTAAAATCGAGACACAATGAGTAAAAAGAGTCGTGAAATCGGGACATAAGGAGTAAAAAGAGTTGTAAAATCGAGACATAATGAGTAAAATGAGTAGTGAAATCGAGACGCAATGAGTGAAAATAGAGTAAAACTAAGAAACGCGGTGAGCGATAAGTGAATTAGATCGAGAACATTGAATAGTGAGAAAAATGGAGAACGGTGAGTTGCAAGTGAGCAAAATTTATAACAGTGCGTAGCGGATGAGTGAGGAATTCGCAAAACGTGAGTGTAGGCAGCCCTGAAAAAGATGTAGATCTCAGGGTGAATAGTTCTTGATAAGTCGTTGAAAACCTGGGAAAGTCAGGGTAATTCGCCCAACATTGTAAATTCAGTGATTTTCGCTGCGGAACTTGGAAATTATTTTTTCCGGTCGAAATGTGTACAAATTGCTGTCCACTGAACTAACATACTCTGTGGACGAAGATCAACTTCCGCCTTTAAGTCCTTGAATTTTAGATTTAAGAAATTAGGCCTCAGTGAAGGCATTTTTCATCGTGTCCCGATGAAACCGGGTTCCTTCTCAACTCTTTTTCTTCTTCCCCCGAAGAAAAAGTATAGCTTTTTGTAGTATTCCTTGAAATAATTGCGTCGAATTCTCAGTATTCGTTGATCCAGTAAATTTGAAGTCCAAACAACGGACTTGGCAGCCAATATTGTTGGTAGGTTTTCCCTTGTGTACTCACAGATTTTCGCCTCGTAATCAAACTCTCACGAGTTTGTCACTGAAGTAAAATCGTAAAACTCAACTCTATTATGTTCCCCAGCCGAACGATGAATTATAAGCGCTGACGCAACTAATTGC
This sequence comes from Bemisia tabaci, assembly GCF_918797505.1. Classification (NCBI taxonomy): domain Eukaryota; kingdom Metazoa; phylum Arthropoda; class Insecta; order Hemiptera; family Aleyrodidae; genus Bemisia; species Bemisia tabaci. Next base: position 15,260,860 of record NC_092799.1, on the reverse strand, counting down.
TTGCATACACGCTACTGGTTTAACGTTTTTAGTCAATTTATGTTTTATCAGGTATACAAAAACGAATTAGGTGCAAAAACAACCATATGTCCCAAACCCCCCCCGCCGATGGTATACATAGATGTAATTCCGGCGCGACCTTGACTCAAGGAGTCACATAATCCATTAATACTTTTCTATTACCTTTTGTTATATATTGCATTGTTAATTTCTTTCTTTCTCTGAACCTATCTATTATTATCACACTTACATATACTGCATTTGTTGCAGGTCATTTATATTTTCTTGTATTTTCTAATAAAGGTCGTTTAAAAAAAAAAAAAAAAAAAAAAAAAAAAAAAAAAAAAAAAAAAAAAAAAAAAAAAAATACAAAAACGAAGCATGCGAAAATAATAATTGAAAATTATTGCACCAGCTTCTGGACTTCAATATATATTGGAGTTTGAAGAACATGCATTAAGTATGCCTGATTTCTTCCCCTTTTCCGGTTTTTGATTATCCACAAGCAAATTATCCCTTTTTTGTATCAATTCTGGTTTCAAGACACGCCTTTTATTATCATTATCATCATTTTATTTTCATATCTTGTTTTTCATAGGCGGTTCTACGTGGGTGCCAGTGGGTGCCGGGCACCCCCAAGCAAAAATTAAGTGCGGTTACCGGAACCGTGAAAGAGGCCTTCTTCTTCCTTCACCTCTATTTGTTGCTTTTTTAACCAGTATAGAATTTAATATAAAAAGGACCAAATTATACTGCTTTTAAAGATTCTGCATTCGCTCACACTGAGTAAAAATCCCAGCAATTAATTGAAAATGTTTTAAACAGAATTAATATTGATAGCCGTGTTTTCACTAAGATTCTACTGTTTTTTATGGTAAGATTGTAGTTTTGATGGAAAGTTTTGCTAAAAATTTTCTACCTTGAAATTATAGGTATTTAAGTAGAAAGGAAGGAGAGAAAAAGAGAAAGGATGGGAGGAAAGGGATAAAACTTGAGGGCCGAAACATAGGCCTCCCCTGAGCGACCTTCCCCTTCGGGACCGGTCTCCGACATTTTTCACCTCTGAGCACCCCCAAACATGAGGGTCTAGAACCGCCTATGTTGTTTTTATGTCATGTATTATATTGTAAACGCCTTATTTGAGCAGAATTGAAGTAAGTTTAAGCACACATGATTCACCGCCTGGTGAATCTGTATTTTTTTTAAACTATTTCTATCCTAACGACCTTTTCGTGGTCAATTATGTTAGTGCGCAGTGCGATTCCAGTGACTGTGTGGTGTCGTGAGTGCTTACAGCTTGGCGTCGGGCAATTGGATAACTCTCCTCTGGTACGTATCTAACAGTTCATCCTTTCTTGTCATTAAATTTATCCACTATCCCTCCGCAGTTAACAATTGTTGCAGGATACATGGGTCAGTTGCGCTGGACAGAATCGTATTTTGATGGTGTAAGCTCTTTTTTTCATTAATCAAATGGACAAAGTGTGTCCAATCGCCAATTTCTTACGTTCAGTATTGACAGATCATAACATCATCCACCGCGGAAGTGCATACACTGAAAAAAATGAGTTAGCGTCAGATGACTAAAAATGGTTTCTATACACTAACTCAAATTGTGTGATTTGGACACACATGATTTTTGGTTTCTGTACACTAACCACTATTAGTGCTGGAAACTAATTCCGCTACTCTAATTCGCATTCGGTAGGGTTGGGTCAACCTAACCTCAAAACTGAGAGAGGAGAAAACGGCTTAGCGAATGATAACTGGACAATACTTTCAGGAAAAGAAGATTTCTTAAAAGATGAGAGGTAAAAATCAACTGACCGGTTCCAAATGAACGACAGAGGAAAGGAATATCCCATAGGTATGTGCAAGTAGACAGAATTATCCTTTAGAGAGACACACACTCACACATGAAACGGTAGCGAATGTTCACACTGAATAAACATATCTCGTCCGAACACTTGAGATATTCTTTTGAAATTACGGGAGAACACGAACTATAGAAGTAAGCAGTAAGTTCACAGATTTTCGTAAAATATAAACTGAACGCGGAACGCTTTAATCGCAATTTAATACAGAAGATTGACGACTCCAACGAATATCATGCTTGTTTACGTTTTGAATCGAACAGACGATTTCTAACCTTAACAGGTTTATTTATGTTGCTTTCGAACGTTTTCAAGAAAGAGAGGACACTATAAATCATACCGGGAGTATTTACATTGTCAAACGAGCCCGAAATTTCACATTTTAATTGATTTTCACGAGCTGACGCGATTGAGGCTGTTGTACCGACGCCACTTTTTCGAAACTAAATAAATGTAACGGACAATGTGGCAGTTAGTGTTGAGGGCGAATTAGTTTGACCCGAAGGTGAATTTGTCTTACCACAGCGCTAATTTTACAGCTAGTGCTGTTTTCCAATTCTGGTTCGCGCTCTAGTAAAGTCAAGTCAGCGTATGAAGCGAATTGATTGGTGCTTCAGTACAATAAATTAGTTCTGAAGCCTAATTTTGATTCTACTTGGCGAGAACTTACCAAATTAGTTCTCAACGCTAACTACTTTTTTTTCAGTGTATACAGTCTTAAAAGTAACGCGGTGTATGACGTCATACATCGTATTTTACCATGGGCAATATCTCCGTTCATTAATATTGGACGTAGAGACATGATGTTTGAAAAGATCAACAATAAAAACACGCACTAAAATACAAAAAACCAATGGGTATACAAGGCTAGAAGACACACTGAAAAAAATGAGTTAGCGTCAGATGACTAAAAATGGTTTCTATACACTAACTCAAATTGTGTGATTTGGACACACATGATTTTTGGTTTCTGTACACTAACCACTATTAGTGCTGGAAACTAATTCCGCTACTCTAATTCGCATTCGGTAGGGTTGGGTCAACCTAACCTCAAAACTGAGAGAGGAGAAAACGGCTTAGCGAATGATAACTGGACAATACTTTCAGGAAAAGAAGATTTCTTAAAAGATGAGAGGTAAAAATCAACTGACCGGTTCCAAATGAACGACAGAGGAAAGGAATATCCCATAGGTATGTGCAAGTAGACAGAATTATCCTTTAGAGAGACACACACTCACACATGAAACGGTAGCGAATGTTCACACTGAATAAACATATCTCGTCCGAACACTTGAGATATTCTTTTGAAATTACGGGAGAACACGAACTATAGAAGTAAGCAGTAAGTTCACAGATTTTCGTAAAATATAAACTGAACGCGGAACGCTTTAATCGCAATTTAATACAGAAGATTGACGACTCCAACGAATATCATGCTTGTTTACGTTTTGAATCGAACAGACGATTTCTAACCTTAACAGGTTTATTTATGTTGCTTTCGAACGTTTTCAAGAAAGAGAGGACACTATAAATCATACCGGGAGTATTTACATTGTCAAACGAGCCCGAAATTTCACATTTTAATTGATTTTCACGAGCTGACGCGATTGAGGCTGTTGTACCGACGCCACTTTTTCGAAACTAAATAAATGTAACGGACAATGTGGCAGTTAGTGTTGAGGGCGAATTAGTTTGACCCGAAGGTGAATTTGTCTTACCACAGCGCTAATTTTACAGCTAGTGCTGTTTTCCAATTCTGGTTCGCGCTCTAGTAAAGTCAAGTCAGCGTATGAAGCGAATTGATTGGTGCTTCAGTACAATAAATTAGTTCTGAAGCCTAATTTTGATTCTACTTGGCGAGAACTTACCAAATTAGTTCTCAACGCTAACTACTTTTTTTTCAGTGCACATAAACAACCGGGACGTTTCGGGCCAATTACATGCCCATTCTCAACTGGAATAGAAGCTAAAAAATGTAAAAATTTAAACAAGAAAATGAGCATGCAACTGACCGAGGTAGGAATCAGTGCAAACTGAAAAACAGAGCAAAGATGGACAGAGGGGCACTATCAGCTCCTTGATAATAGGCCAACCTCTATACCTATACCCACCAAGGAGTGTTTATAGAGGCTTTTCTCTACCACAGAAAAACTGATGATAGGATGCGCTCAATCCATCTATGTCAGCCCTAAAGTTGCACAGTTCACCTCTATTCTTGACGATGTTTGTCATCTCCAACACACCTCTGGCAAAGTCCCGGGACTCGACAGCTAAAATTTTTGGCGAATCAAAATCAAAATGGTGCCCCAATTCATCCTCATGTTGGTGTAGAGCTGTCTTTTCCTGTCGGTTGTACGTATGACCGTACAGCCGTTTCCTCAAGAGTTGGGAAGTTTGCCCAACGTAACTCAAATTACAATCTTTACAGTTGATTTTGTAAACAACACCAGCTTGTTGTTCAACAGGGCGTTTGGCTTTCAGCTGAGATGTTAAAAATTTGAGGTTGTTGTAATTGGAGTGTACAACCTTAAAATTGAAACTCATGAGGATCGAGGCTTGATTTTCCGATAAAAGTGGGACGTACGGTAGAGAAATTAGTTTTGACACATCAACATTTTTTTCTTTACTCAAAGTTGGATTTTGAGATGCAGTTTTATTAGCTTTGTGTAAAACTAAGCGAAAAATGCTGTCAATGAGATGGAGAGGATAACAGTTTTGAACTAATAAACTTTTTCCAAAAATTTCCAAAACAATGAAAATGTGCCAATGAAATGTGCCAAATTTTTTTCTTTACTCAAAGTTGGATTTTGAGATGCAGTTTTATCAGCTTTGTGTAAAACTAAGCGAAAAATGCTGTCAATGAGATGGAGAGGATAACAGTTTTGAACTAATAAACTTTTTCCAAAAATTTCCAAAACAATGAAAATGTGCCAATGAAATATGCCAAATTTTTTTCTTTACTCAAAGTTGGATTTTGAGATGCAGTTTTATCAGCTTTGTGTAAAACTAAGCGAAAAATGCTGTCAATGAGATGGAGAGGATAACAGTTTTGAACTAATAAACTTTTTCCAAAAATTTCCAAAACAATGCAAATGTGCCAATGAAATGTGCCAAATTTTTTTCTTTACTCGAAGTTGGATTTTGAGATGCAGTGTTATTAGCTTTGTGTAAAACTAAGCGAAAAATGCTGTCAATGAGATGGAGAGGATAACATGAACTAATAAACTTTTTCCAAAAATTTCCAAAACAATGAAAATGTGCCAATGAAATGTGCCAAATTTTTTTCTTTACTCAAAGTTGGATTTTGAGATGCAGTTTTATTAGCTTTGTGTAAAACTAACATAGAGTACAATAGAGTCGCAAAGTACTGGAGCGGCGATGAAGCCAATCCATGAACAGGCGTTTCCGAGCCGCGTGTGCTCCGAAAATAGTGAACCATTTGCGAACCCAACGGCATTTTGTAACACGGCGGCTTATGGAGAAATCAAGAACTGCTTGTGTTTTTTAGGTATTTTATAATTCAATCAGCATTAATTTTTGCAAATTTTGCTATTTAAAGGTAGTCAAAGCCATAATGAATCCATTGATGTATATTACTCCTGGATAATATTCATATTGGGATTTAATTTCTGACTTATACCAAGTGTGAACCAACCGGCATTTCTTATCACGGCGGCTTACGGGAAAAGCAACGACTGCCCGTGTTTTTTCGACATTTTTTAATTCCATCGATATTAATTTGTGCAAATTTTGCTATAATTAGATAGTCAAAGTCATAATGAATCCATTGATGTATATTACTCCTGGATAAAATTCATATAGGAATTTAATTTCTGACTTATACCAAGTGTGAACCAACCGGCATTTTTTTACACGGTGGCTTATGGAGAAATCAACAACTGCTTGTGTTTTTTCGACTTTTTTTAATTCCATCGGTATTAATTTGTGCAAATTTTGCTTGAAATAGATATTCAAAGCCATAATGAATCCATTAATGTATGTTACTCCGAGATAATATTCATATATGGACTCAATTTCAGACTTATTACCGGCCTACTTATTTTAGCTGGTTCAGTGTGTGTCTAGCCGACGAACGGAGCCGAGTCGGGACTGTCGGGAGTGGGGAGCGCTGAGCGCGAGTCTCTGCGTATGCGTCATCGCTAGTCGCCGCACACTAGTCTCCGGAGAACTGGACAAAACAGCCTCGAAAAGTGACTTCATCGGCGATCCAGTACTTTGCGACTCTATTGTACTCTATGAAAACTAAGCGAAAAATGCTGTCAATGAGGTGGAGAGGATAACAGTTTTGAACTAATAAACTTTTTCCAAAAATTTCCAAAACAATGAAATGTGCCTTTCAAATTGCTCACTTTTTGTCAGGATTTTTTTAGTCATAACTTTTTGTTGCTGATAAATTTCTTCTCATCAACTGTAAGAAAAGTTGAGACTCCTTTTCTTCTCTTCCTGATGTGTGTCTCTTTTCCTTTTTCCAATCGAAATTTCAGGTTCGCGGTTGAGAGACAGCTGAAGTAGGTAGTCGTCATTTAAGGTCTCAAAATTCATTAGGTAATATCATGTAAATGTGACAATATTTTGGAGTACTTTCTTGCTCCAGGTACTTTATCGCAATTCATTGACTTATCATACTTGGTGTGAGGATAATTTCACGAGAAATATTTGAATAATTTTCCTAGTTCAATTTCCAAGTTTTTTCTGAAGTTACTACTAACAATAAGTTAGCTTTTTTGAGGTACAAATGGACCGCGTATAACAGAAAGAAACCAAGCCACATCAGCTATTGCCAATTTTAACGGGGCAATTTAATTTTTTACGAGAAAACGTTTGTGCGGATCCCTTTGCAAATGTTAAGGAATTTGCTTCGTACTATGGCGAAAATTCACTGAAAGCACGAAAATCCGCACAACTGTTTTCATGTAAAAAATTTAATTAGCCGATTAAATTTGGCAATAGCTGATGTGGCTTGGTTCCTTTCTATTTAACGCGGTACAAATGTTGTTTTCCAAGAAAATAGGTTTCTTTCAAACGTTCGGGTGAAAAATTAAGTTCGTTCGACATTTCTAGTGGCAAAAAGTGTTGCATGAAAACTATTTCAAATTCATTGTCTTCTCAACCGTTTCTGAAATCGTCCTTTGCCAGAACATTTCAGGGAAGTACGAGTACATTTGCCAAATTCTGTGGCAATCCTGTTCTCAGAAACTAAGACGTAAGCATTTTAGTTGGTTTTCTTGTAGGTATTCCAAAAAACCTGAGTCGAATATTTTTGAGCATGGCAAACACTCTTTTCGCTATGCTGAAAGTTAGATTCCCGCCAGATTCGAAAGGAAAGGTCAGCGGCATCGAAATGTTTTCGGTTGGTTTTACTAGGAATCCGAACGAATTGGCGGCGACGACACGGCGCACTATGGTCCGAATAGCCGGTTTAAGCGGCAATAAATCGAAAAAGTGAAGTTTGGAAAAAGTTAGATTTTAAGAGGTAGATCGATAGTACATACTGTAGAGAAGACTCCTGTAAAATTTCACTTCGATTAAAGCACTAATAAAGATGTGACAAGCCTGGGAAGTGCGGCGCGCGGAGCACTTTATGAGTGCGATTCCAGTTACCGAGCGGCAGTGCTGTGTTTAAGGGCTTGTTTTCGTCGTTTCACCGTACCTGAAAGTGTTTGGGCACTTGATTCACAAAATACAAGATAAGTTTAAAATGTTTTATGCTGAAACTATTCTTTTTTATCATATCTAATGCTCTAGATTAACCCTTAGACATAGTCAGTTTTATCAATAAAATCGCAGAAGTAGGACCCAAAAAATATACTTAGCACCTCTGAGCACCTCGTAATTTTACTCGGAAGTTATTGTCATGACTCTAGACTATCTTTTAGTCTAGTGGCAGAACCATAGTCCACCATAGCCTCAAGTTATTTCTCATGAAAAATGACGTTTTCGCGTTTCTTATCACTTACTACAATTAGCTATCATATGCCATTGACGATGACTTTTATCATGTTCCATTGTCATATTCTAGCAAATCGAATGCATTAGAGCCTAAATCTGCCCAGGCAGAATAATACGAGTTGATGGGGTTGATCGGGACCAATTGAAACTTTGTGCTCAAGAACAGCAAAGAATCGCCTCGAGAGGCTACTTTGAGGCCCCGTAAAAGTTTTTTTTTTGACGTTTTAAGTGTTTCAAACATATAATCTATCAGTGTAGATATATGTTAGCATAAGTTTAGCTTGGCAGACGAAAACAAGTCTAAACGGTTGATCGGTGGGACTTGAAAGTAAGGCTCCCGAGCAATGAAATTGTCTTAGGAAGCCACTTTGAGGTCCCGTAAACGTTTTTTTTTTTACGTTTACCCATGTTTCAAACAAATAATCTATCAAAATGGATATATTTAAGCTTAAGTTTCGCTTGGCAGACGAAAACAAGTTCAAACGGCTGATCGGTGGGACTTGAAAGTAGGCCTCTGGAGCCATGAAACGTAGAAGTATTATCCTGAGCTGTCTTTTTCAAGTTCCCTTGATAGTAGTGTTTGACGAGGCTCTACTTTTAGCTTCTTATAGTCCATCCAATGTAAAATTAATTTTTAAACTTATAAAAAAAAAAAAAAAAATTCTACCGAGAATCGAACCCGGGACACCAAGAAGATGAGTGAGACGCGATGCCAATTGCTCCACCGCTTCAACTCGGATTACTGGTCTCAATTTAAGGTTTGTGAACAAATTATTACCACAGTTATATAAAGTATAAAAATGTTCAAAATGGATTTTTCCTGAAGAATATTAGCATTTTTGCACTCAGCGACCCTAAAAACCCCTGAAAACTCATGTTGCGAGGTTTAAACGTACGTATCTGATTTAATGCCGCTTAAACCGGCTATTCGGACCATAGTGCGGCGGCGGGCGAGACACCCCACCGGATGTTTGGCAGTCTGCTGGCGGTCTAGCAGGTAGATAAGGAACCCTTTTCTCCGGATTCAGCCCGAGCGAGCGATTTCAGCTCGTTTCATTCTGATTCTCTCACTCTGATTTTTCGACACTTCGGTCTTCCCCCGGCGACGCACTATGGTCCACAGACCCTAATTAACGGAACTTTAGTCAAATTTTGAAGGTGGGAAAAATTAAAGTTTGGCACTACAGTTTTATCATACATACTCCCATGGATCGTCACCTAAGTTTTTATCGACTAATAATGATTTATAAGATTGTGACGGACCCTAACAACAGAGCGCGCGACAGGTCTTCATTAGCTGATTGTGGGCCGCATTCGGTGGTGCGTTACAAGGTGTTTATTTTACCGAGTTACGCATCATCTATGTAAATTTTTGGGCAATATGGTTCCACCTGGTGGCAAGTGACTTCCTTTTCACCCAGTTTTATCAATTTTGAACTGAAATTTGTATGCTTTTTAACGCTGCAAACATACGCCAAAAAATGATAGAAATCAGTGAAATTCGTAATTTTTAGGAAGCTCCAACTTTTTTTTAATTCTAGTTAATGCTTTGCGGATTGGAAAATCTTGTTCTACATATCCTTAAGTTTAAAATAAGGCCAATTTAAATGTCGCCTTTTGTCGCCTAATGGTCGAAATGAATTTTTTTCGGAGTGCACCTCCGTGCATCAAAATGTGGAATATTCCATGCATTTTTGGCGTTTTTGCGACTGTTAAATTTTTTATCGGTACAAAATGAAAGTATTCCGATATATTTTGATCAACTGAGTCCGAAAATGACCTTGGTTTTTTCTTATAACCTCTCACTTTTCCGAAAAAGCGACTTTTTCCCGGGAAAATGAGCAAATTTGACGTATTTTGGCCATAATTGCAATTCATGTTGATAAATTATACTGGACCCGCGGTAAAGAGATTCTGTTATGTATATTAAGCTGCTAAATCCGAATATGATCTAGGTTTTTTTTATCACCCTCCAGTTCTCCGATAATGCCGATTTTCCCGAGCCTTTTGGGTAAAACCTTTTCCGGACTCTAAGTGTGTTAAAAATACATTTTAAAAATGATTTCGATGTGCGATACATCGATTCTTATGCATTCTGACTTGCTAAACCCGAATATGGCCTTAGATTTTTCCTATCATCCCTCATTATCCCGGAAAATTCAATTTTCCTTGGAGAAGGAGCTTTTCCGGGTAATATCGGTTTTTCCGAAAAATTGAATGGTAATGGACAAAAACGGAGGTCATATTCGGATTTACCGCCTAAAAATACATATGAATAACCTAATCTCGACCGACAGACATTTTTGTTATTATTTTTATACATGTCAAAATAGGGTGGAAAAAATCTTCAATCTTAAAAGCGCCAGAAATTACATTTGAAGTTAAGTTTCTCGGTCAGGATGTTAATATTTTGTTTAACTAAGATGTAAAATGAAATCAGCGACCCAAAAATCATAAGATCCAACACCTTTTATGGCGGTGCAGTGCATTTTCGAATAAAGTTCCGTTAAATCCAGTCTGTGGACCACAGTGCGACGCGACACGGCGACACGAATCGCGTGCATAAATAGGCTCTTAGGTGCTCCCTAGAGTACCTATATTGAGAGAGTATGGCCACTGGAGTTACCACCTCTGATTGGCTCAGCCATCTTAGGCTGAATGGAGCCCTTAGGACCCAAAAATGGCGGACGCCATAAATTAATGTAATGCAAAATGACTCAAAATGTAGTTTTCTTTGCTTATCGTAACGAGAAATTTACTCAAATGCACTATTGCGACATCTTTACATATTTTTAAGGCTAATCGTGTGCAATTTTTGAGAAAAATTATCTTAGATGTATTAAGGTTGGCAGCAAGTGCGGTTGGTGATAACCGTCAAAAGTTGGCAATGACCCCCCTCCCATCCACAATAACCAAAACAAAGCACCGCCATTTTTGGGTCCTAAGCCTCTCCATGGGGCCCAGTGGCCATACTCTCTCAATATAGGTACTCTAGTGCTCCCTCACCCTTTCTTCTCCAAATGTGTTTTCTCGGAATGAGTCGAGGAACTTCTCGCTTTACTCTGGTTTAGGCACGTTCTCTCTTCGCCCTCCGCTCCCGCCACCCCCCCCCCCCCACTCCCCTCTCTTTCCCATCTTCCTGTTACGTACGTTATTCATGATCCTCACACCGCAATCACACGCTGAATGTGGGAGCTGACTGTGGCTTGAATGTGGAAGTCATCGGCCCGACGATCGGCAACGATTCTCAGCAACCATCGGACCAATTTTGAATTCGTCTGAAACTATTCGAGTAGATTTGATACACATCTGGATGAAGATAACTCGAATTTGCTAAATTTCAGCCGTTGGGCGATGACTGTTGACTTCCACATTCAGGTGCTAAATTCAGCGTCTGATTGCGGCATTAGAATCGGTGCAAGTCTCCTCCCCCTTCCCTCTCCCTCGCGTCAGCGGATGATAGATAGGAGACCTCGAGTACAACAGCTCTCCGGCTGTATGGAAAAGGACTATCTACCGGTCTACCCACCTATTGTGTGTCCTTATTTTAATTATGAATTTTCGCGATGTCAAGAGGGAACTCTTCCATGCTGTACCTTTTTGTTAGTAACTTGTATAGCTGTTCAGGGGCCGTCCACAAATTACGTAAGGCATTTATTCCGATTTTTAGACACCCCCCCTCCCCCCGCAAGGAACTCGTAAGGCTAGCCTGGACCCCCGCCCCCCTAATAATTACGCAAGGCTGGCCAGACCCCCCCCCCCTCCGTCTATTGTTTAAATGCAAAATTTAATAAAAAATGGTGTTGAAACAAATCGGTATTGTTTTAAGGACTATAAATCACTGGTAGATTAGAAATTATAACGGTTGTATTGAAAAAATAACCAGTTTTTAAAGTTATAAAGTTCAGAAAAAATTACATTTTTTTTTAAAAAAAAAAAACGTAATACCTACCTACGTCTACCAGAATCGAAATTTGGGCCAGTCAGTCTTTAAATTAACGAATTTTGGAAGGAAGAAAAACTTAGCGTTTGGCTTGCGTTAGGCAGCGCTTGGACGGCCGATCGCTTTGGGGAGAGGGGAGGGGGCTGTCTGGCTCAGAGATTCTTAATTTTTGATGCGAGGATCGCATAAAAAAGTATCTCATGCCGTTTCTGGTGACAGTGTCAAGAAATCGCAGTTCTAGCGTGCGGAGTCAAATATTTTCATTGGTTTTCATTCAGCTAAATGTCAACGTTGCCCTTTAACACTATGATGCGGAACAACAGCCACCTTTAGATGCCGATAGTGTGATTGCAGGGATGCTGAATCTTCTAAGCTTTCACGTTTTCGAGATCCCACAGACTTTCCACATTCTTCTTTTTTGCTTTCCACAGAATTTCCTGCCAATTTCAAGAACGGAGGGTCTTTCCCTTCTCGTTTGCCTTGATTTTAGCCTTTTGATTTTGATGAGGCCCTCAAAAATCGTGTCCTTTCTCCATATTTTTATGCTTCTCTATGGATTAAATCCAGGTCAGGGATTGTAGGGATATAGGTCGTTAATAAAACTGCATCTCAAAATCCAACTTTGAGTAAAGAAAAAAATGTTGATGTGTCAAAACTAATTTCTCTACCGTACGTCCCACTTTTATCGGAAAATCAAGCCTCGATCCTCATGAGTTTCAATTTTAGGGTTGTACACTCCAATTACAACAACCTCAAATTTTTAACATCTCAGTGATTCCTGCCTCGGTCAGTTGCATGCTCATTTTCTTGTTTAAATTTTTACATTTTTTAGCTTCTATTCCAGTTGAGAATGGGCATGTAATTGGCCCGAAACGTCCTGGTTGTTTATGTGTCTTCTAGCCTTGTATACCCATTTGTTTTTTTGTATTTTAGTGTGTTTTTATTGTTGTCTGCATTCGGGCTATTGTGTCTCTCGCTCTCTTATCACTTTGAAAAGATCTTACCGTGGTTTTTGCTTACGTAGGTATAAGCTTTAACGATCAACATGCGATTCTGTGACTATACTCCGCATGATACGATAGGCGCGGAGGGACGTCACTGATGAAACAAAAATGCATAAGCATTGTCACCACGGTCGTCGATAAAGTAAAGTTCAAGATGCAACAATTACTTGCATGCCGACGGTCGGTGGAAAGCACAATTTTCCTTAAAATTATGGTCATTCGTAACTTTTCATCCTCCGTGATCACTCCTCTTCTCGGACTCCGCAGTAGGTACGTGATGTGGTATCACGCGAAAATGAAGGAAAATGTCAGCGCTCCACCTGTCACACATTACTGACATTTATTTTATGAATGTATGCACAATGCTCACAACGTTAAATTCTGAAATCAAGTGCGTAAATATTGGAATAGCAGCGTTTGTATGTGATGTGGTATCACACGGCTTTGAAGGAAAATCTTAGCTTTTCACCTGCCTCAAATAACTGAAGTTATGAATGTAGGTGTTAGCGTTAAAGTATGTAATTCAGTTAATGTATACATTAACTAGTTAAAGTATACATTAACGGAAGCAGCCAGTTAAAGTGTGTTATTAGATTTTTATTACACACTTTAACTAGTTATTTTATAGAATAACTAGTCAATTCATAGATTAACTGGGACGTGTCAGTTAAATTATAAAAAGGGAGGAATCTTTGAGCCCCACTTTGGGAGGACATCCAAACATCGCCTCAAAAGGGCTCCTTTTGATACCCGAATGGAAGGCCCTGTTTTTTTGAAATTGGACAAATCTCAGACTTTGACTCCATTTCGTTGTTCCGTTGTTTTTACACCATGCAAAGACCATATTCTCGACTCCATGATTTGCCCTCTCTACACTCCCTTGACCCTGACTATGTCTCGGCTTGCCGTGCACAATTTTTAATTCAGCCCAAACCCTCAGACACTCTATCACTGAATTGCATTTCCCGGCCGTTGTCCGACTGTAATACTCCTGGGGCTCCAGAAATCGTGAAAATGTCTAGCAAGTTGTACGCAACCTCATCTGCTGTTTTTGTCTCTAAAGCTCGCAAACCGACGAATTTCGAAAGACAGTCATGATAATTTAAAATAATTTTGAATTCACCATCGGGCTGCGACTGCAAATCAATCAAATCTAATTGACAGCGACTATTTACGTGGGGAAAAAGTATAGGTTTTACAGCAATGCCCCTTTTCATGACGTTCTTCTTTACCTGACAAGTTTCACTAAAGTCTATAAAATTTTAACTTGGGCTGGAGTAATGTTTTGATAACGGACATTCAGTTCCTGCATCATGAATAGCTGTTTGTTTTTGTTCGAATAATTTGACTTGATTCAATTGTGACTTTCACACTTTACCTGTGAGCCGCCCGTTATTAAGAATAACTAGTTAAAGTGTGCAACCCACAAAAATTCTACACTTTAACTGGCCGTTTCAGTTAATGTATACTTTAACTAATTAATGTATACATTAACGGATTACATACTTTAACGCTAACATAGGTACACATATCGCTCACATCGTTAAATTCTGAAATCAAGTCAAGCGCGCAACTATTGGAATTGGAACCACGCCGTTGGTATGTCATGTGGTATCACGCCGCTTTGAAGGAAAATCTTGGCATTTCACCTGCATGTCTCAAATAAATAACTAACAAAGAACGAATGCAGGCAATATGCGCACTACCGTAAAGGGGCCACTAGATAATGTACAAAGTTGAGTAATCTGATACATGTTTGTTGACTAAAATTTAACGTAAAAAATAATGAAGGGTAATGCAAATGAAGCTACAAAAAATGACAGCATATCGGTTGTAAGAAATCTTCTTTTTTATTTTTAAACTGGAAACTAGATACGGCACTCGATGCGAGAAATAGATTGCGGAAAATTTCACATCTATCGCCGATTAAGGATGCACATCCACTAATAAAATTCACTTATGTATGAACGTCAGTAATTCGAGACAGGTGAAAATGTAAGATTTTCCTTCAAAGCGGCGTGATACCACATCACATGAGCACCATCGCCCCAGTTCGAATATTCACGCGCTTGATCTCAGAATTTAACGTTGTGAGCATTATGCATACATTTATTTACGTCACAAATGTGAGACAGGTGGAATACCAACATTTTCCTTCATTTTTGCGTGATACCACATCACGTACCTACTTCGGAGTCCGAAAAATTGCTCGCTCGATTTCCGCATTCAATGGTGCAATTATGATACATACATGAATGTCAGTAACTCGAGACAGGTAAAAAGCCAAGATTTTCCTGCAAAGCGGCGTGATACCATATATCATACCAACGGCGTAGTTCCAATAGTGCCAAATGGATCCAAATGAATGGAAATGGAATGGAATGAATGAATGATGTGATGGAATGGTGTGGTGGTCCAATTGGATAACTCTCCTCTGGTACGTATCTAATAGTTCATACTTTCTTGTCATTAAATGTTATCCATTATCGCTCTGTAGTTGAAAATTGGTGCAGCACACATGGGTCAGTTGCGCCAGACAGAATCGTATTTTGATGGTGCATGTAAGCTAATTTATCAGCAAAATGGACAAGTGTGCCCAATCGCCAATTTTTTACTTTCAGTACCAATAAAAATATCGCCCATCAAATAACATAGCGTATAACATCATCCACCGTGGAACTGCATACAGTCTTAAAACATTATAGAAGTTAAATAGATTGCGAGGGAAAAAAAAGACAGTAACCAGTTCTTTGTATGAATATCACTGCTTGATGAAATTAAGAGGAAAGAAACCATGATATGCAGCAACACGGTAAAAGACGTCATACACCTTATTTTCCGAATGGCAATATCTCCGTTAATATGAACGTAATAATAATGTGTTCGAAAAGATCTTAACGTAGTTTACTTTTTGCTAATAAGCTTGAACTATCAACATACGAATCTGTGACTAAGGCAACTGACTCATTTGTATCATACGGTAGGCGCGGAAAGGCGTTACTGATGAAACAAAAATGCATAATCATTGTTACCACGGTCGTCGATGAAGTAGGTAAAGTTTCAGATTTAATATCATCCAAACGATTATTTGCGTGGAGAATGTCGGTGAAAAACCCGATTCTCCTTAAAATTATCATCAATCGTAACTTTTCATCCTCCGCGAACACTCTTCCCCTCCTCTCGAACTGCGGAGTAAGTACGTGATGTGGTATCGTGCGAAAATGAAGGAAATTTTTGGCGTTCCATTTCTCATAATTTTCTGACTTTTCATACTTTTGGGGGAGGGGGGAGGTGGACGTATGCACAATGCCAATACAACGTTAAATTGGTCTGTTGCAAGCAAGAGATACAGCCAATTAAACACACTATTTAAGAGAAAATTCGCTCGAAAATCACCCTGGGCACATCAAGAAAGTCTGAAACCCACATTTTAGCGCGTAATCTGCGTGGCTTGTAACACGTTTATTCAAAATTGCGTATGCGGGCAGTTTTTCTTGGTGGCTGGCAGTCAGGTTTGCCCGAGGAGAGACCTCCTTGCGGAAGATTTTGATTGATTCAAAGCTTTTCTTTTGCAAAATAAAGAAGAAAAAAGTAAACAAACGCTTGAAAACAAAAAATAGAGAAAGTTAGTTCATCGTTTGTGTACTTTGAGTCGTTCTTTCTTACTTCTCTGCCTGTGCCAACTTGGTCGACGGCGACTGAGAAAAACTGCCCGCAGACGCGGGAAACTTGAAAAAGCGTGTTACAAACTACGTACACGCAGATTTCAGACTTTTTTGATGTGCCCAACTTGATTTTCGAGTGACTTTACCTTTACAACGAGTATTCAGTCGGCTGTATCTCTTGCGTGCAAGCGTGCAAGCGACCCATTCTGAAATCAAGCGCGGAATTACTGGTACAGCGGCGTTGGTATGTGATGTGGTATCACGTCGCTTTGAAGGAAACTCCTCCTTTCGGACTCCGCGGAGTAGGTACGTGATGTGTTATCACGCGGAAATGAGGGGAAATATTGGCGTTCCACTTGTGTTGTAAAAACACCGTGTTCATACTGTTAAAGTTTTCATCGTGGAGACCTCCAAATCCGTCCGAATAGGGTTGAAATTTCAATTATTTTTTTGATGTGTTGAATGCGGCAGTTTGAAAGTACCGCATGCCAAAAGTAAAAGATAAACGTAATTTTTTGGCAGAAATTGATGGATAAGCCCCGAAACCCGTTCTAACAGAGTCAAAACTTCAAAAAATTTCCGAGAGAGACCTCTCGATAGTGGGGGGGCCCTCGCCCCCCTCCAAGCAAAATGACGCAGGTACGCATCTGAAATCTGGCATCAGTGCATGGTTTGATTATGTGGCAGTGAAGGTGCAAATCCTCTCAACCCTCGGTTTCCTCTGTGGGACAGGAGGCCTGAATCAAAAATTCGCCATTTTTGATTGTCTAGCGTGCTACTCACTATCGTATCATCCCCCAAAAAAATCATATCTGATAGAGTACAAATCTAATAGGAGATAGAATAAAGTCCTTTTGATGGATGGCATTAACATCAAAGTATTCGCAATTTTAGTCGATGTCCAACTTCTCCCAATGACTCGTTCAAGTAAGCGACGATCTACTTCCTTATCGCGGTGGTCGTAATAGTACGCGGGGTACACAAAAAAACCCTGCACTTTTTGATTGGAAATGGGCCTGTTGCAAACTTTTGCTAGAGCAGAACGAGGAGTTGTTTCCAATAGATAATGCCTCAAAAATCACGATGAGCGCATCGGCAAAGTCTGAAATGCACTCATAAATTCACAATCTGCGTAAGAAAGAGCCTCGCCAAGTTTAGCCCCTTTTTTTTATACCCGAGTTGGTCAACGGGACAAGGCTCAAACGAAAGCTTATGGTAAGGCAAACTTCCATGCAAAGTTTCAACTTGAAGTGACCCCTCGTTTAGGCTGTACAGCGTTGCCAATTTTCCAGTTTCATGTGCTAAAATCAAGGAATTCTGGACTATAAGTCCGGTGCATAAGTAGACCAGTACACCCGAGTTGGTCAACGGGACACGGCTTAAACGAAAGCTTATGGTAAGGTAAACTTCCATGCAAAGTTTCAACTTGAAGTGAAACCTCGTTTAGGCTGTACAGCGTTGCCAATTTTTCATTTTTATGCGCTATACTCACGAAATACTGAATCATCATGGTTCAACAGACTATTATACCCGAGTTGGTCAACGAGACAAGGCTCAAACGAAAGCTTATGGTAAGGCAAACTTCCAAGAAAAGTTTCAACTTGAAGTGAAACCTCGTTTAGGCTGTACAGCGTTGCCAATTTTTCATTTTTATGCGCTATACTCAAGAAATACTAGATTCATCATGGTTCAACAGACTATTATACCAAAGTTGGTCAACGAGACAAGGCTCAAACGAAAGGTTATGGTAAGGCAAAATTCCATGCAAAGTTTCAACTTGAAGTGAAACCTCGTTTAGGCTGTACAGCGTTGCCAGTTTTCCAGTTTCATGTGCTAAAATCAAGGAATTCTGGACTATAAGTCCGGTGCATATGTAGACTAGTACACCCGAGTTGGTCAACGGGACAAGGCTCAAACGAAAGCCTATGGTAAGGCAAAATTCCATGCAAAGTTTCAACTTGAAGTGAAACCTCGTTTAGGCTGTACAGCGTTGCCAGTTTTCCAGTTTCATGTGCTAAAATCAAGGAATTCTGGACTATAAGTCCGGTGCATATGTAGACTAGTACACCCGAGTTGGTCAACGGGACAAGGCTTAAAAGAAAGCTTATGGTAAGGCAAACTTCCAGGAAAAGTTTCAATTTGAAGTGAAACCTCGTTTAGGCTGTACAGCGTCGTCAATTCTTCATTTTTATGCGCTATACTCAAGAAATACTGGATTCATCATGGTTCAACAGACTATTATACCCGAGTTGGTCAACGGGACAAGGCTCAAACGAAAGCCTATGGTAAGGCAAACTTCCAGAAAAAGTTTCAACTTGAAGTGAAACCTCGTTTAGGCTGTACAGCGTTGCCAATTTTTCATTTTTATGCGCTATACTCACGAAATACTGAATCATCATGGTTCAACAGACTATTATACCCGAGTTGGTCAACGAGACAAGGCTCAAACGAAAGCTTATGGTAGGGCAGACTTCCAGGAAAAGTTTCAACTTGAAATGAAACCTCATTTAGGCTGTACAGCGTTGTCAATTTTCCATTTTTATGTGCTAAAATCAAGGAATTCAGGACTAATAGTCCAGTGCATCATAATTAAACAGACTAGTGCATCGGTCTACGAGCTGAATACTACCCAACTACTACCCCCGTACTACCCGTACTACTATAAGTACGATTATTCGCGCGAAAAGCTCAAAAATATCGGCGTCTCGTCGAAAAATAAATGTACATGATTTGGCAACGTTACACTGAACTTTCCATTATTGCCTTGAACAGAAATCAAGTGCTATGCCATGGTGATATTCAGTCATCAGAATGACATGAATGCCTTGGAAATTACGTTATCGAAGCATTCACGTGAGAAAATCTTTAACTTTTGTAAGAAATTAAAATATACTTGGCAACATTGCGTTCGAAATTAAATTTTCTCCGTCCGTAGCGTTCATTTACTATCAAGTCGTAATGTTAAGCCCATACTCTTCAAAGTTATAGCCCATGAAGGTACGTTTTCCGTCAAAAATCTCGAAAAAACCCTAATTTTATGTTAAAAAATTGATAATAAATTGGCAACACTGCTTCGAAAAGTTCACTATGGCCTTTAGTTGCGCTTCTATTCAATCTCAGGGTAGTGTTCAGCTCGTAGACCGATGCACTAGTCTGTTTAATTATGATGCACCGGACTTATAGTCCAGAATTCCTTGATTTTAGCACATGAAACTGGAAAATTGGCAACGCCGTACAGCCTAAACGAGGTTTTACTTCAAGTTAAAACTTTCCCCGGAAGTTTGCGTTACCATAAGCTTCTGTTTAGGCTTCGTCCCGTTGACCAACTCGGGTAAACTAGTCTGTTCAACCATGACGATTCAGTATTTCGTGAGTATAGCGCATAAAAATGGAAAATTGGCAACGCTGTACAGCCTAAACGAGGTTTCACTTCAAGTTGAAACTTTTCCTGGAAGTTTGCCTTACCATAACCTTTCGTTTGAGCCTTGTCTCGTTGACCAACTCGGGTATAATAGTCTGTTGAACCATGATGAATCTAGTATTTCTTGAGTATAGCGCATAAAAATGAAAAATTGGCAACGCTGTACAGCCTAAACGAGGTTTCACTTCAAGTTGAAACTTTTCTTGGAAGTTTGCCTTACCATAAGCTTTCGTTTGAGCCTTGTCTCGTTGACCAACTCGGGTATAATAGTCTGTTGAACCATGATGATTCAGTATTTCGTGAGTATAGCGCATAAAAATGAAAAATTGGCAACGCTGTACAGCCTAAACGAGGGGTCACTTCAAGTTGAAACTTTGCATGGAAGTTTGCCTTACCATAGGCTTTCATTTGAGCCTTGTCCCGTTGACCAACTCGGGTATAAAAAAAGGGGCTAAAAAACACCACTTTTTGGCGAGGCTCTTTGCGTTATTTTGAGCTTCCCGCTTCAAAAACGATACTACTGCACAGGTGAACATTTTGTTAGATGAGTCCCTCCATCGTCGGCAATATTCATCATGGCCGACGCTTACGCAGTCCCGAGAGTAATTTGAGGAGGGTTCAAGATCAATTAAGGCGGGCGAGGAAAATATAAACGTAAACACGCCGATTGTTATCTGGTTTAATCCTGTTCAGATGTTATCTCGTCCCATCACACGTGTCTTGGCGAACTGGCGTCGGCCATGATGAGTATTGCCGCCAATGGAACGACTCCTCTGACAAAATGTTCACCTGTGCAGTAGTATCGTTTTTGAAGCGGGAAGCTCAAAATAACGCAAATTTCTTACGCAGATTGTGAAGTTATGAGTGCATTTCAGACTTTGCCGATGCGCTCATCGTGATTTTAGAGGCATTATCTGTAAGAAACAACTCTTAGTTTTGCTCCAGCAAAAGTTTGCAACAGGCTTATTGCCGCTTTCAGGGACCATTCTTATGGTCATAAGAAGCCCTTTTAGAAGGGGAACCACTCTGGGGTCCGTGCAGGAACCAAGATGGCGGCCGTTAAAGATGGCCGCCAAGCGTTTTTCAGCCCACTATATCTCGGAAACTACGTGTCCGTTTTTTGTTTTCTTGGTCTCGTTTGGAAGCTAACATACTCCTACAGAAGTTGATCTCATTAATTTTTTCGCCTTACGCACACATGGATGGTCATTATAGACATGATGGTCTATCATCAACATGAAAGAGTGTTCTCTTTCCATTCTCCATTTCTCTTTCATTCTCCGCTCCTAAAAATACGATTCCATTTCAAAATTTTCCTAATGACCATCCATGTGTGCGTTGGGCGAATTTTACTTCAAAGCGGCGTGATACCACATCACATACCAACGCCGCTGTACCAGTAATTCCGCGCTTGATTTCAGAATGGGGCGCTTGCACGCTTGCACGCAAGAGATACAGCCGACTGAATACTCGTTGTAAAGGTAAAGTCACTCGAAAATCAAGTTGGGCACATCAAAAAAGTCTGAAATCTGCGTGTACGTAGTTTGTAGCACGCTTTTTCAAGTTTCCCGCGTCTGCGGGCAGTTTTTTTCAGTCGCCGTCGACCAAGTTGGCACAGGCAGAGAATAGAGTCCCTTTATACTGAGAGTCAAGACAATTCGGCTCATGGATGTCACAAACGGGAATAAAGATTACAGAAATTGAACGTTTTTCGTAATCTTTGATCGGCCCATTCTCAAATGCCTTTCTCCGTTCCTCCTCTCATTCCGTTTGTTCCTTGCCGAACCCGTAATTCCCTGGTCCATTCCAGATTATAATCTTTGCAATTGGTGAAAATGTAATCTTTATTCCCGTTTGTGACACTGTGGAGGCCTAAAATACGGGAACCAATCAGAAATGGATTCGAATTGTCTTGACTCTCAGTATAAAGGGACTCTAGCAGAGAAGTAAGAAAGAACGACTCAAAGTACACAAACGATGAACTAGCTTTCTCTATTTTTTGTTTTCAAGCGTTTGTTTACTTTTTTCTTCTTTATTTTGCAAAAGAAAAGCTTTGAATCAATCAAAATCTTCCGCAAGGAGGTCTCTCCTCGGGCAAACCTGACTGCCAGCCACCAAGAAAAACTGCCCGCATACGCAATAAATTTGAAAAAACGTGTTACAAAACACGCAGATTACGCGCTAAAATGTGGGTTTCAGACTTTTTTGATGTGCCCAGGGTGATTTTCAAGCGAATTTTCTCTTAAATAGTGTGTTTAATTGGCTGTATCTCTTGCTTGCAACAGACCAATTTGCCAAAAATGTCCTTCATTTTCGCACGATACCACATCACGTACTTACTCCGCAGTTCGAGAGGAGGGGAAGAGTGTTCGCGGAGGATGAAAAGTTACGATTGATGATAATTTTAAGGAGAATCGGGTTTTTCACCGACATTCTCCACGCAAATAATCGTTTGGATGATATTAAATCTGAAACTTTACCTACTTCATCGACAACCGTGGTAACAATGAGTATGCATTTTTGTTTCATCAGTAACGCCTTTCCGCGCCTACCGTATGATACAGATGAGTCAGTTGCCTTAGTCACAGATTCGTATGTTGATAGTTCGAGCTTATTTGCAAAAAGTAAACTACGTTAAGATCTTTTCGAACACATTATTATTACGTTCATATTAACGGAGATATTGCCATTCGGAAAATAAGGTGTATGACGTCTTTGACCGTGTTGCTGCATATCATGGTTTCTTTCCTCTTAATTTCATCAAGCAGTGATATTCATACAAAGAACTGGTTACTGTCTTTTTTTCCCTCGCTATCTATTTAGATTCTATAATCTTTTAAGACTGTGTGCGGTTCCACGGTGCAATGAGGAAAAAACCTCGTGCGTGGGACCCGAATTTTAGGTCATATGGATCTCTGAAGTTTTCGGATTGAGCATCTGAACACATTAGGTCTAGCTGTCGAGGTTCGGCTCACATATCTGAAACTTCAGTTCTTACATCTGAAGTACTTTAGATGTGAGAACCGAAGTTTTTCGGATGTGAAAACCGAAGTACTTCAGATGTAAGAACTGAAGTTTCAGGTGTGTGATCCAAACCTCAGCAGCTGGACCTAAAAAGTCAGATGCTCAATCCGAAAACTTCAGAGATCCATATCACCTAAACTTCGGGTCCCCCGCACGAAGTTTTTTTCTCCGTGTGGGTGATGTTATACACCATGTTATTTGATGGGCGATATTTCTGTTAATACTGGAAATAAAAAATTGGCGATTAGGCACACTCGTTCATTATGCTGATAAATGAGCTTACGCCATCAAAATACTATTCTATCTAGCGCAACTGGGCGTAATTCTGTTAAACGGAACTAAGCGCCAATTTGAGTTCTTTTTGAGGAAATTAGAATGCCGGATAGCGCGTTCTGTCAAACGGAACTAAGCACCATGGAAAAGCATTCGAGTGTAGTTTCGATATCAGTATGGAATGCGATATTCCTCCTCTGAAAAAACCACGCCTTTATTGCGTTGAATTTCTTCGTCAAATTTGGTACATGAATTCTTTCGTTTCATAACAACTGGAGTGCGAAACAAGTTCAATGTCGCGACTCTGAGCTCCCATTTCAACGCGCATCGCCGAGAATGGCAAGATGGCAACCGAAAATATCAGTTACCTCTGCGATCTCTTTTTCACGAGGCGACTCCTCTCTCGTAATCCATGGTTCGTGTAGCCGAGCGATGATGAACGGCTGCACCGACTGCAATCGCGGCAGAAGGGTTGCACAGTCGAGAAAGAAATCGCGGCGGAAAGGACGTTTTGGATGCCACCGGCCACCCTAGCTTGTTCGGCGAAGTTCAGTGGAAGCTCATAATAAGCAACTTTGAACTCGCTTTTCAAGGTTTGACGTAATTTTCAAGAATATCTGCGACAGATTACTGCGCAAGCTTTTTTAGTGTCTGTGTCACTTAACTCACTTCAATCGTTCTCTCCTCCATTTCATTGCAAAGCATAATAATAATGCTCGTTCCATCTTCTGTTTCAGGATTGACAGCTACGAGCTTCTCATAAGGTACGTTATTTTTATTTTCTGGATTGACACAAGTACTGATCATCCACTACTGGTGCGCAATATTTTCTAATTCAAATTTTTAATGGAATAATTTCAGTAGGAAAAAATAAATTTACCAATTGGACGTGTTTATGCTAAATGGAACTCTGTGCAAGTGGAAAGATGGGGTGTGCTCGTTAGTGGTCGGGCCATAAAAATGAATGGGGATTTTAAAGCGCCAGTGACGTCCGCGGCAACGATGAGAGAAACGACGATCGGGGAGGCGGTCTTTAACTCATGAGCCCTGTCCACAAGGCTCTTATGACATGCCCACGGCTCACGAGTTAGCGCTCAGTTCCTTTTCATTCAATTGAAAATCCACCTTTTCCATTTTCTCAAAAGGAACTGACCATATTGTTTCTTATCCAGCTTCCACGAGCACACCCCATCTTTCCACTTGCACATATTTCCTTTTAGGATAGATACGTCCAATTATGGGTCAGTTCGTCGCGCTAGTCACGGAATCGTGTTTCGATGGTTTAAGCTTATGAAGTAGCATAATATTACCAGGAGGCTATGCCACCTTGTCGCTAAGCGGCCCAACCCCCAGAGGGCGCTTCGCGCTCTCCAGGCGCTTTGACAAGAGAACGACAAAAAAAAATGAAAAGATTTTAATACCCGACTCTCATTGGTCCGATCTCCCTCTGGGCGGGAACGATTGGATCAATAAGAATCGAATTTTAAAATCGTCATTTATCTCAAACTTCACGCCAAGACTGGAACTAATCGGAACAAACGGAACGGAACGTTTCGTCGCTTTTGAATAGTATGTAGCAAAAGAGCATATCTCCGATTCACTTACCTTACCCTATGAATAGACCAAGATTCAAATTGTTCCGCTCCGTTCAATTTTCCTCTAAGTTTGAAATTCCCGCCATTTTTCATTGGCCGAAATGTCAAATTTTGCCCCCCTTTCGAAGCACTTCGGTCTGCTCTTATTTAAAAAAACCTGGGTCCTGTTTCCAAAATCTGTTTATAGCTGGCTCATCTAGGGACTGTCACTTGTCGATCGTCGCAAAACTCATGGAAATCGGCCCAGTAGAATGCTCGAACGAACTGTGACAAACAATAAAAATTTACATTGTTTAAATGGAAGAATTCGCAGCTTAACCTCGTAATATAAAAAACCTGGGTCATATTTTCAAGATCTGAATGGAGCGGGCTCATGTAGGGAAAATTTCCTGTCGACAGCTGCGAAAATCATGAAAATTGACCTTGTAGAACGCTGGAACTATGCGTTACCGTCAAGCAATTTTAGGAGGTCTCGGAGCTTATACCATAGTAATAGATCCTTTTAAACGCCAAGTTTTTTTGTCCACTCCTAACGGAAATATCGCTTATCGATGGACACGATGTATGACGTCATTTACCGCCGTAGTGCATACCATGGTCTCTTCCGCCCTGGGTTTATCGGTGTTTTACGGCGAGCAACCTTTGAAAAATGTGTGTATCACAAATTGATGACTCTAAGGCGAGAGAGACCATGGTGTGCACCACCAAATCATGGAGTACATAGAGTCGTAATGTAAGTGGGAGAGCTGGCGCCACTTTTAAGCATTTTCCATGTGCCGAATTCCGAGACTCCTGTGTGACGCCGGGTCACTTTTTCGATACATAATCGATTGTTTGCGATACACGGGTACTCGGCCATCCGATGACAACAACAACAACAACAAAGGAGATAGGAATTACCACGTATTCCACACCGCCATTTTGGATCGAAAATGTATCGAAAAAGCGACCCGAACTCGGCGCACACCGGGCTCGGAATTCGTCGAGCAGAACATGGCGCCAGCTCTCCCATTTACATTACGACTCTATGTACTCTATGCACCAAATCGCCGCACAGTGGATTGAGTCAATCAGAGAGGTCGGACGTGAAATTTTTAACTAATACTGCAAATTTTGTTGTTTAATTCGTCACATTTTAAAGGTTTCAAATTTCGTCCGACTTCTTCCGCATTGACTCGATCCACTGTGCGCCGCGTCGCGATGGATGACGACAAACGCCGTGTTTTTCGACGAGCGATATCTCCGTTAGTATTGGACGCAAAAGATTGGCGTTCGGACGAATTCAATTATTTTTTACCAATCTTCAAGCTTAAATCATGAAACCAGGATATTGTTACTAGCGCAACTAACCAAATATCGTTTAGAATCTTCTCTCTTTATCATAATCAAAACAGAGTGTGCACTTGAAAGTAACTAATAATAAACGAAGTGGCTATTCGTCGGTACGGTACCGACGGATAAATGGCTATTCGTCGGTACCGTACCGATGAATAAATAGCTATTCGTCGGTACCGTACCGATGAATAAATAGCTATTCGTCGGTACCGTACTTTGATTTTAGTACGTAAATTATATTAAAGATATGATTTCTTAATAATATTTTGGTGGAAGTTAAGAGCTAAAAATTGGGTGAAAGATGGAAAAAAAACCCAACACGAGTTGTAAAGAAATATTCTCCAAATTTAATTTATGTATTTAATATTCTCACATAATACTGAAATGTACTACTCTGTCAAATAAATAATCATAATACTGAAAAGTACTTCACTGTCAAATGAATCATCATAATACTGAAATGTACTACTCTGTCAAAAGTATCATCAAGAACGTTTCTTTTTTCGGGTGGCACCGTACCGTTAGTACCGTACCGACGAATAGCCTCATCCAATAATAAAAGTTACGTATTTTTGTCACACCAAGACGATAATACAAAATCAATTTTAGAAAATTCAGAGTAGTTCGGTTCATTTCAAATAATAATATCGTATTCTACTAGTTATTGATGCATGAATAAAGGAAGAGTTTCGAATCGTCCAGCCTCAAGTTCAATGTTCATTTGGTAGAGAAAATTTGCTAAGAATAAAAATACTTTAAGAAATAAACTTGGCCGGTGGCGACTGAGATAAACTGCCCGTTGACGCGGGAAACTTGAAAAAGCGTGTTACAAACTACGTACACGCAGATTTCAGACTTTTTTGATGTGCCCAACTTGATTTTCGAGTGACTTTACTCTTACAAAGAGTATTCAGTTGGCTGTATCTCTTGCGTGCAAGCGACCCATCTGAAATCAAGCGCGGAATTACTGGTACAGCGGCGTTGGTATGTGATGTGGTATCACGCCGCTTTGAAGGAAACTCCTCCTTTCGGACTCCGCGGAGTAGGTACGTGATGTGGTATCACGCGGAAATGAGGGGAAATATTGGCGTTCCACTTGTGTTGTAAAAACACCGTGTTCATTCTGTTAAAGTTTTCATCATGGAGACCTCAAAACCATTCCGAATAGAGTTGAAATTTCAAATATTTTCCAGATGTGTTGAATGCGACAGTTCGGAAGTACCGTATGCTAAAAGTAAAAAAATAAACGTAATTTTTCCGCATATATTCTGCGTCACGGAAGCCCCGAAACCCGTTCCAATAGATTTAAAACTTCAAAAAATTTCCGAGAGAGACCTCCCGGTAGTAAGGGGGCCCTCGCCCCCTCCCCGCTCCAAGCAAAATGACGCAGGTACGCATCTGAAATCTGGCATCAGTGTGTGGTGTGATCATGTGGCAGTGAAGGTGCGAATCCTCACAACCCTCCGTTCACCTCTATGGAAGGGGAGGCCTGAATCGAAAATTCGCCACTTTTGATCGTCTATCATGCTATTCACTACTGTATCACCCAAAAAAAATCACATCTGATAGAGTACAAATCTAATAGGAGATAGAATAACGTCCTTTTCAATGGACGGAATTAACATCAAAATATTCGAGATTTCAGTCTATGTCCAACTTTTCCTAATGGCTCGTTCGAGTAAGCGAGTTCTTCCTAATCGCGTTGGTCGTAAGATTCCCGCAAATTCGGCCAGAGGAAACATAGCACCATTTCAGGGCTATCGCCCAGTGAGCAGGCGGGTGTGTCTATTGGTCCGGATTTTTTAAGGGCGTTCCGGAAGTACTGAAGAAGTGTGGAAATTCCGCAAGAATAGGTCCGGAACTTTTCCCTTCATGCCACGCGTGTTTTTTAATGAAGCTTGGAAAGTATGCAATACCCTGCGCGTTGATTCTTAGAGTAGTATCTGCCTGCAAGATTTTAGACTGCGGAGTTCCTCAAGCCATCACTGACCAAAAACTCCGGCCGTGGAAGCCGTGCTTACGGGCTATGTAGACATACCGTTCGCGTTCCGGGCTCAGAGACCGAAAGTTCCAGGGTTAGCACCTGGAGCTATTGAAGCTACGGCTCCAGCACCCGAAACTTTCGGTCTATAAGAGCCCAGAACGCGGACGGTATGTCCACATATCCCGCAAGTTTTTTCCAGTGTGCATTAACGAAGTTTTATGTGTCATTTTGGCGCAATTCGAGCGAGAATTTCGTCAAATGGAGGTGCCAACTGAAAAAATACTGAATACTTTTTCAGGAGGTACTGGATTTCTTGGGAATGCACTGGAAGTACAGTAACTGCTTTTGACCAGCCTGTTTACTTAAACACCCTGGAAGCGAGCAACTATTCAAACTCCGGAGTAGGTATGCGGTATCAGCCGAAATTGAAGGAGAATCTTAGGCTTTCTCCGAGCTCAGATTACCGACGTTTATGATTATCATGCTCACGTCGATGTAAAAATCGCATTTTTTTCGCAACAATGATGTAGAAATTGTGTGTACTTTTATGTGATTTAGGAATCGCAAGAAATTCGCGGGGGAAATTTTTTTGAATGAATTTATTGAGGATACTTAATGAAGTGGAGGAGCCTAGAATGATTGCGATGATCGGCAGCTGAGTAATTGAAGTAAGGGCGCCTCATAGCTTGTCCCTTTGACCTTGGTCGGAAGTCTGCTATAATCTCGATACATTTATTTTAACTATTTGATGACGAGATTGCATACCCGACCTAATGAAGGAACTTTTAGAGATTGTGGTGATATGCAGCTGATCTATATGTCAAATTGAAGTGTATCAAATTAAGTGTAACAAGGTGGAAAAATGGTGCTGGGTCCACACCATTACGCGGGGAAATCAAAGCCAAGGAGTTCCAAAAATTATAATTAGAGTCAAAAGTAATTTTTTTTAACTCTAATGAGTACCAGTAGGAAACTGAGTAAAATAAAATTATTTTCGAATCTAATCATAATTTTTGGAACTTCTTGGCTTTGATTTCCCCGCGAAATGGTGTGGACCCAGCAACATTTCTCCACCTTGTTACGTACAGTTCGGGCCACTTCTTAGTGTTTTTTTCTCTCAAATTAAGTGCCGAGTGTATCATGCTAAGTTGAAAGGTAACATGCAAGTCCAATTTTCAGGCGTTAGCTTTACTTCTTTAGAAGCTATAAAGATTTTGGTAACAACATTCGTAGATCCAGGAGCACGCACCTATGCGCAAATCGGCATAATCGTTCAGCACTAACGCTTTTTCGAACGTGTACATCGTCGCTCCTCTGACTTATCCCTCTCAATTTCCACATGAGTCCTGTTTGACATGTAAATCTTTCAGTCTAGGGCTCACGGCCAATTGGACGTATTTATGCTAAAATGAACTATGTTGCACGTAAACCCTATGCACATAGTTCTTTTTAGCATAAGTACGTCCAATTGAGATACGCCCTCGCGGCAACCCTCTCAATTTCCACATGAGTCCTGTTTGACATATAAATCTTTCAGTCTAGGGCTCACGGCCAATTGGACGTATTTATGCTAAAAGGAACAATGTTGCACGTAAACCCTATGCACATGTATCCTTTTAGCATAAATACGCCCAATTGAGATACGCCCTCGCGGCAAAGGAGCAACGATGCGTTTGGAGACTTAAACGCTGAGTAAGAAAAGTAGACAACGGCGAAAAAACATCGTTGGCAGTCTTTATAAGGCACAAATGGTTTATAGCACTTCACACCGGGCGAATCCCGGAATATGTTATCGTATCAGGACAATACCTTCGTACTCAAGGGTCAAAGACTTTTCAATTCATGACTGGCGATCAGTCAGTGGGTCAGAAGGTGACAGCATTCAGTTGTAGAAAAGTTGTGGAGACTTGTAAAGTTGCAACTGGCCGTACGCGTTTTTCGACTTCAGCCATTAAAATATTATTTGTCATTCTATGTGTCGCCTCGAAAGTCAAGACAATGACTTACAATAGGCCGGAGGAAATACGATGAAGCTAAAGAATTTCATTTATAAATTTTCTTGACACAGTATTCATAAGTCGAGTTTTTCAATGCGCGATATCAGTCGATATTTAACGTCGAAAGTTGCTGCTTGGACACTTGGACAGATCTTATCATTTTTAGTTGCTCTGCAAGACCAAAGCATCAAAACACGATTCTGTGACCAGCGCAACTGACCCATTATAGTAAATATGTTATTCTGTTTATGAATAGTAAATTACGAAGTGAAAGCAAATTAAAATTGCTCGATGCGATTTAGATGAATGCTGCAAAGGCTGAAAAGCCGCATGAGGGTGGTTTCACGATTACTGGAATAGTTTTGTCGCCGTTACAGACAACACATTTTTCGGTCATATTTTTAGTGGTAATGATAATCACTCAAATTTTTTTCATTAATCTACACAGGGTTACGTGTTATAACGTTGTTCAAAGATTTATCGCTCCACTTTTCAATTTTAATATATAAATGGCCGTAAATGTGCCGTCTGTTACGCTGACTTTTACCGCGTAACAGACGCAGCACATTTTCGGAATTTAAATAATATTAATTGAGAAGTAGATCAATAAATCATTAGAAAAGTGTTATAATACGTGACCCTTTGAAGATTAATGCGAAAAAATTCGAGTGATTATTATTTCTACTAAAAAAAATGTGTTGTCCGTTACGGCGACAAAACTATATTCCAATTCCTGTGAAACCACCCAAGAATCCCTGGTAAAAATTGGCGATAGGAGCTGTGTTTCAAAATACCATAGTAGTTCTTATAGCTGACTGAAGAAGGCGATAGAAAATCATATAGCTGGCTGTAGGAAGTGGAAAAAATCATACGGCCGGGTTACACGAAGCGATAAAAAATTATGAAGGCGGGCTATAGTTCCTATCGCCGGGCTTTACACTTTATCGCCTGGCTGTTGCTTTTTAGCCATCGGCTGTAAAAGACTATAAGAAATTGTGTAGAAATTCGTGTGCTTTGTAAATCCTTAAGTTTGCACGGAATCACCTTAACATTTACAAAACGCACATTATATTTTCCTTTATTACTACATATTTTTTTTCATCAATTAAAATGAGAATAATTCATACAGAGTGTGCAAACATTTCAAAGTCATGAGTTGAACAACGCTGACTCCACGAGATTAAATATTAGAGCCTAATAACACAAAGTGGAGCGGCGGCGCACTGGCGCCGGCTGCCCGCCCGCCGCGCCGCGCCGCAGCGTACCACGGCGTTTGAAGCAACTATTTCACCCCAGAGGTATCGCACAGTATCATACGAAATTGAAGGCGCTCCAACATATTAGGAATGGTAGGTATCCTTCAAAAGTATGGAGCTTTCCTCGCAAAATAAATCAAGAGAAAAGCCCAAAAAGAGAGCCGTAGTCCAAAAACTCACTAAGTCCTAGTATCCGTAATTAGTAACGTTTAGCATACACTTTATCGCCAGGCTGTTGCTCAGTCACCATCGGCTATAAAAGGCTATAAGAAATTGTGTTGCCGGCTATAGAAGCTATTGGAAGTCTTACAGCCGGCTGTAGGTCTATGGTATTTTGGAACACAGATTCTACTGCCAATTTTTACCAGGGAATATTATTTTAACTATAGTTGGCGACGAAAACCGAGGGGGCCCGGTTTGACATCGCCGTGGTAGTGAAAAAAGGAAGAGAGGTTGAAAAAGGTGCATGAGGGCCAGGTTAGGATACAAAAAAGGTAGAGTCTCGTGTATGAAATGAAATGTGGTTTTCGTGCCTCCTGTCGCTCCATTCAAAAAGAGGCCTCCCATTTTTTAGACGTGTCAGTATTCCATTATAGAAGCTCGTTTTTCGACGAATATTTCAGATTGTCGGGAAACTACTTAACTTGTGCAGGAGAGTGACGGAACTGGGATTCATCACTAAAAAACCCTCCAGAAGTTCTTTTGAATGACATTTTACATTTCAAATTTGACATTTTTTAATCCATTATTTTTTGGCGAAATGTACGTATAGGGCAAATCTTCGAAAAGTGTCAAATTCCAGTCATGAACGTTTTATTCGTAACATGCACCTACGATAAAAAATCTCCCATTTCACTTATTCGTATGAACAATAAGCATTTTTAACGAATTATCGCGGTTAAAATTGCGTAAGTCGATGTATTCAGCTTCATTTTCAGCTTTTACTGGTTAAAATGTCACGACCGTGACCATCATGATTTATATGTTGCAATGTTTACAGCCTCATAACTGTTTTTGGTCTAATCATTTTTTCTGATTTTTGTAATAATTTCATCAAAAAAACTTCTAGTTGAATAAGCAATGTATTTGATTTCAAGAAAAACCGAAATTTCTCGAAAATATGTTGCCATGAAGTTTTGAAGTCTCAACCGTCACAAGTCTTTATTGTTAAATGTTCCTCGTTGTTATTTTTGCCCCTTCATTGGCTTCGTTAAAAACCGCCTGGCGATCGCATGCAACTTATCGGGCTCCTGCGCACAGATTAGTATCACGCGAAATTGAAGGCACCTTCATCCGCCTGCAAGGCACCGGCTCATACCAAGTCGTCTCCTATGTTAGTACTTTATTTAAGTAGCCTGCCGTGCTAAGGAAAAACGCCGTATGAACCTTCAGGCGTTGCCGAATTTCCATTTCTAAAACACGAATTTTCTGGTAAACTTTACAATATTTTTCTTCGCGCGAATTTTTCAAATAATGTTGTTTGCAATTTTACCTAAAGTTCCTGAAAATTTCAAGGAAAAATATTCATAACTTACCTAAAAAATATAAAATGTATTGAACAGAATTTGGCAACTTTCGAATGTTCATACGACGTTCTTCCTTAGCACGTTCGGAGTGTCCCTTTTCTTTTTTAACCATCGCGGGGTTTTCAATGAAGTCTATGTATATAGTCCATAGTCTGTGTTTTATTCCACTCCTTACGAGGGGATACTTATAAATTACTGCTTCTTGATCTTAAGCTATCCATGAATTTTGGGTATAATTTGTTAAGGAGATTCACGGTGACCTTAATTTCATGAAAGCGTGACTAACTCAAAACTACCGATCGGATAAATGCACTCTTCAACGTCAGTCATCGATTAATTTTTATTCACTTGGTGACAGTTGTAAATGTCACATTTTAAACGTCCGGTGTGCAACATGTCCAACAAGAAATGTTCGCGTCTCAGATGCCTAATTTGTCCATCGTAAAACAGATTTTCAGATTACAAATAGTCCATTATTAACAACTCCTCCTTAATATTGAGTCCCACCGCATGAGATTAGGACCAAGAATAAACTTTTACAATTAAGTGGGACTTGGCTGAACAATTACCGCTCATAGTAGCGTGGCGTGCGCTTTGCTATATACCGAATAATATTCCATTTAAACCTATGGAAAAGGATCGATAAACAGGGTGTTTGCATGTTTGCAACGAACACCTTAAATCGATTCTTTACCATAGCTTCAAATGAGGAATTATCGATATTCGATCATTCTTGGTTCGCCACTGACCGCTCATCTCACTGCTGCATGGTTTTCTTCTATTCCATGGTCTTTGAGGTAATAATTCACAAACGTTCCCATGCCTATCCTTGCGCGTGCGGCGATATCGAGTCAATTAGAGAGATCGGACATGAAATTTTTGGCTAAAACTGCAAATTTTGATGTTTATTCCATCCTATTTTTAATTTTAAAGAGTGTTCATGGGAGAAAAATTTACGAGAAAACCGATGGAATCACTTTTAGAACCTAGAAGTTTCGTATAAACGAAGTTATGAGCGTTTAAAGTTTCCAAATTTTGTCCGAACTCTCCTGTTGACTCGATCCACTGTGCAGCATTTTCAATCTTAGCTACATATCTATGAGACATCAAATACCCAGAAGTGCTGACGTTTCTCCTTTCTTCGTTTTTGGAAGTTCTGACGTAAAGGCTTTGATTAGTGGAGGGGAAATAGTGCATCAAGGGGTGTTTTTGAGACAGACAATGTCGTAATCACCGTTTCTCATCGACAACTTTTTTCTATCGCCCTCTAGTTATAGGACACTTCTAGGTATTGAGCACCGTTTAACCTGTGTGAACTTGTTCGACGTGTTAGGAAACTCTTTTCATTAAAAATTGTATGATAGGCAGTGATGTCAATTCGACAGTGCTTCAATTTTTCAATGACTCTCTAACAGCCCAAAAACGTGAATTTCGGGTTTCGGCAACAATGGCAGTTTTTCAAACGAGGCGACGCGATCACCACAATCATCACGCGTGAATCACCCTATGTGCATGCGTGTCATGCATGCACTGATGGAACTTTTGGGGAAAGGTTGCAAAAAGCGTGCCCTTTTGAAAGCGTGATTAAAATTTTATAATGCTACAGAGATGTTGGAATATGTCTGTGACGCGGGCATTTTTGCGGTACATCAAGGATGATTTTAGCAGACTGGACTTTTTGGATACTACCCTAGTAGTAGAACAAATTTTTGTTTTTCTGAAAAAAGTATATAAAAAAACTTATCTGTTATCTAAATGGTAGTTTTATATAAAAAACGTGTAACGCTTTTATAAAAAAAATCAAAGTTCAGACCCGACCATAATATATGAAAAATGATAAAAGCTAGATAAGGAATTTTTTTTTATAGACAATTTTTTTTTAGTTTTTTATATACCGCATGCATATGTTAAAAATGAACATTTTTATGTAACTATTAAATAAAAAAAATGTCATAATTTTCGTGAGATTTTCGCGAATTAGAAGATTATTTAGTATGTTTGCGAAAAGCTCACAAAAATTATGACTTTTTAATATAATGTTAACATAGAAAAGTTCACTTTTAACACTTTCGTATGCATGCATTATATAAAAAAATTAACTTTCGCACATGCATAATCTTTATTTTTTCCTTCTCCGGTTCTGCTACTAGGGTAGGTTCAAAACGCGTTTTCTGTATCGAAAAGGAGACCGCATCATTGATAGGCTTAGTACGGGATTGGTCAAAAAGACCGTTTTTGTGGAAAGTGAGATGGGTTTTCTCTCGAACCATACGATCAAATGGGTCAGTTATGCTAGTGAAAGAATTGCATCATGCTGGTTTAAGCTTAGGATCAGTAAAAAATAACAAGATCTGTTCAAACGTCAAGTATTAACGGACTTGTCGCTCATCGGAAAGGTCAGCATATGATGTCATCCGCACCAGAGTAGTACATAAGTCGCAGGCAATTAGTAAAACCAAGCATTTTGTCAATTTTAGACGAAATAATTAATTTCTCCTGTAAGAAAAAATTCTCAGTAAAAACTTGCATCGCACAATAGTATTTTAAACGATTTTTAGCTCCTGCACAGACACTTATCTGGAAATTTTCAGCATGTTGTAAAATACAGAATTTTTAGAATTCCACCATTTAAAAATATGAGGAGAAATTTATGAGGGAGAGACAAAAAGAGTTTGTAGGTTTGATGAGATATTTTTCCAGGAATATTGAAAACTCGCGAGCTCTTCGTCATAAATACACGTAATTTTATAGACCGTCAAAATTGAACTATCTGCCTAGGCATTCGACAAAATGCCTGATTCCACTATTTGCCTGCGACACATGCATCATTTGGAGGTCGAACTCAAAACGATCGAAATAAGCTGTATTCTGTTTTCGCGCGCTTAATGTCTCACGATTCCAAAAGCTTTCACGCTTACGGAAAATCCAACTTTTCCCGTGATTTTTTCTCTCTTTTCCTGCTACTTTAATGGCTTCGAGTCTTGCACCTTCAGCCAACTTTCAGCGCGAGCTCTTCGCCATAAATACACGTAATTTTATACAGGGTTATCCAAAAGTCACTGACCACCCCTGTAACTTTTTCCCAAATTGAGATAGAAGTTTGAAACTTTGGGAATGTTCCTCGGTCTAAAGTAGCAACTTTTTGGTCCCCCCAAAATTTTGGGGGGCGGCCCCCCCTAAGGGGGGCGGGGGCTAACTTTTTTTTTTCAAATAGCAACCCCCCTTTTGTGATACCTCATTCGAAAGATAATAAAAAAAGAAAATTTTTGGCGCAAACCGCAAGTCAAAATGTTGATTTTTGACAAAATGGCGGCCGGTCAAAGTTCAAAATGGCAGAAATTTGGCATCTCCGTTTTTTATTAGCGGATTGGTCTGAAACTCGGAATCTAAGGGTTTTTTGGGACGAGAAAGACGATTCTGGCATCGGTTTTCCAGAAAAGTCAGTCCTTTTCAAAATGGCGGCGGTCAAAATGGCGGCCTAGAGCGAGAAGTGGATATTTAGGCTGCTTATCGTTGGATTTGCATGAAACTTGGTATCCGGGGGTATTTCGGCACGAGAAGAACGAATCTTTCATTGGATATCTGAAATTCCGACGAATTTCAAAATGGCGGCTAAAAAGTGGCGATAAATCAGTTTTACGGCTGTTTACCGATGTATTTGCATGAAATGCGATATCGATTATTTAGTATTTCAAGAATTAATGAAAGATTTCTTTTTATCCAGCCAAAAACCACCAGGATATCGAATTTCATGCAAATCCATTGGTAAACAGCCGTAAAACTGATTTATCGCCACTTTTTAGCCGCCATTTTGAAATTCGTCGGAATTTCAGATATCCAATGAAAGATTCGTTCTTCTCGTGCCGAAATACCCCCGGATACCAAGTTTCATGCAAATCCAACGATAAGCAGCCTAAATATCCACTTCTCGCTCTAGGCCGCCATTTTGACCGCCGCCATTTTGAAAAGGACTGACTTTTCTGGAAAACCGATGCCAGAATCGTCTTTCTCGTCCCAAAAAACCCTTAGATTCCGAGTTTCAGACCAATCCGCTAATAAAAAACGGAGATGCCAAATTTCTGCCATTTTGAACTTTGACCGGCCGCCATTTTGTCAAAAATCAACATTTTGACTTGCGGTTTGCGCCAAAAATTTTCTTTTTTTATTATCTTTCGAATGAGGTATCACAAAAGGGGGGTTGCTATTTGAAAAAAAAAAGTTAGCCCCCGCCCCCCTTAGGGGGGGCCGCCTCCCAAAATTTTGGGGGGACCAAAAAGTTGCTACTTTAGACCGAGGAACATTCCCAAAGTTTCAAACTTCTATCTCAATTTGGAAAAAAGTTACAGGGGTGGTCAGTGACTTTTGGATAACCCTGTAGACCGTCAAAATTGAACTATCTGCCTAGGCATTCGACAAAATGCCTGATTTCACTATTTGCCCGTGACACATACAATGGTTTCATCCTTCTTGATTTGAATCATCAGTGATGCTCGCCACACGTTTGCATCGGTTCCTCGGCACCAGTGGTGAGGCGTGAATAATCGATCATCGATATTTTCCCATTTGAAGCTATAGTAAAAAATCGATTATCAAGGTGTTCGTTGCGAGCACCCTGTTTATCGATCTTTTCTCGTAGGTTGAATGGTAGATCAGTCGATTTATCCCAATGCACGCCACGCCACTGCTAGGCACACTGCACGGATAAAACCACGGTGGAAGATACCACCATGGTGCGGTATGCGCAGTGTCACGGAGGATGACGTCGTACGTCGAGTATTTTTCAGAGCGATTTTTCTGACAATACCATAAGACTAAACAATTTGAGGTTTAAACAGATTCTATTCTTCTTCAGATTCGATTCTTCTTGATTTTTGTAATTCTATAAACTGTAAACATTGAAAGTTGATGCTGTAATTAGCGCAACTGACCCAGTAAGTACTATAATATCATAGAGGAAGAGGATGTGGCCGTATCTTGAGAATTGATATTTATTTACCCCGTGACGTAGGTAGGTACAATACAGCGTCAATATTTTCGCAAAATCCGAAACTCGAAGTATGAACAGCGGACAATAACGTCCGATTGTTTTGCTCAGATAAACTAAAAATATAACTTAAAACACTTCATATTGAATTATTTTTCTTCAGAAACGACACAGTTTTCAAGGAAATCAATGATAAAAACGGTTGCGATAGGATTGCGCAAATGCCCCATTTGTTTTACCTTTTTGGAGATGCATAGGATTGTGCGAATTTTTCTGGCACTGGAAACTCACATGTTTGCGCAAATATTCAATATTCAACGGGGAACCGTTGATCTGGTAACCTTGGTAATTTGTGATCGATAACTATATACCGCAGAAGACTGTCGATTCCCTTCCCACCTCTTTTCGGGCATTTAAAAAATGAACTAGGGGCCTGTAGCTGCTACGCGGTCGCCAACCACTGTAAATAACTACACGCAAAAAATCGTGAAACAACCATGTTCAAGTTTTTTAAGAGATGAATGGATTCAAAACCCGACCGGGGCCCCCAAAAAGAGCGTATATTTATCTCTGATTGCAACGTAATGCACCACTTTTATGTTTTATTTTTAACAAATGTTTTTACAAATCTACACACAGTTTTTCTGAAAAGTTTTCGCGAATTTATCTAAATGACCTCAAATTAAAGTACCTAAAATTTCGACGCGATATTTCCGTTCGTTCTATTTTCTTTTAATGTCACCAAAAAGAAATTAAATATCACCCTAGTACCTGAATCGTTACAAATAGGATTACATAATATTTTCCCTTTAAATATTGTAAAAACTGGAGCAGAATGTCATGAATGATGACACGCAGTCCTACAGCATTCCTACAGTCTTGTATGCGCTAATATTTGTTTCACGCCGACTGGCGTCTGCACTGCGTTTGGTGCAATGCGAGAAGTATTCATGCAGTCTCGTAGGCACTAATATGGGCTGTAAGCCGACCGCACTGTTTATACGTGTAACGCCGGCCGCACTGTGTTTGGCGCGATTATTATTCGCATTCGAGTTGGAAGAATCACGGTATCGAATAATAGAGCTTAAGAGGCCTATGCTGTGTGGCGTATGAGCATGCCAACGTTGCCTCGTTTCTCCCGATTAAATATTTTTTTCGAGAATAGTTAGGAAAGTTCTTTATACCCACGACCATTATTCAATGTTTTCACTTCATTTATCATCAGAAGGTAAGACATCGTTGTCTTATCAACAAACTAACCTGAACTGGCGTTAACATAAAAATGCATTTATTTTCCAACTGTTCCTTGTTTTGCCAAACTTCTACCTTAAATTAACTTCATTTTAAATTCGCGCATTCCTGTAGCAGATTTTAAGGTTTCTGTTTGCGCAATCCTCACATATTTTCTTAAGCGTTCAGCCCACGTACAAACAACGGCCTTCCAACGGGCACTAATTGTTTATTTTTCGACCATTTCTCCACGAAATTCTAGATAGAGCGACGTCGCAGACCTCCTGTCAAACTGTATTTTTTAAACGGAAAACTACTCAACGGCAATCCCACCTATAATAGTTACCCGACCTATGTCAGCAATTCTTTCGTTCAGCCCATAAGGCTTTAGATACATGCCCACGGCTCATGGGTGCCGCACTTAGTTGGCTCAAAGTTCCGTTTGCTGAATGTATGAGCACAGTGTATGGAGCCGTGGGCATTTATCTAGAGCGTTGAGGACAGGGCTCATGAGTTAAGCGGCGGGTGGGAGATGCGCGACGGCGGCCTTGTCACTGGCGCTTTATATTTCCCATTCATTCCTAAGGCCCGGTGACTAACGAGCGCACCCCATCTTTCCCCCTGCACATAGTTCTGTTTGGGAGAAATACGTCCGAATGATTTGCAACTCACTTGGATTAGTGTCTCAGAGGACGGAACTTTCCGGAGGAAAAGAATTTTCCGCTTGATTCGTCATATTTTTATTTTTCCTCTCGCAGCTATTAATTTTTGTTTCTTTCATAACATGGAATATGAAGCTTTTAAAGGAGGATTTTAATGATCACCCCGCTGATTGAATTTACCTCAAGCTCTTCACTCTTTTAGCAATTTCTGAGCAACGGTTACGAGTTTTTTCTCTCTTTTTTTTCGCAAGTGAACAACGATGTCCTGTGCTGATGAACTACTTGTTTCGGAGAATCATGTGTATATTTGAAATGGAGAATTTTCAAGTATCTGAAATTTGATGAATTTGGTATCTAAGAGAAAACTAATGAGTGAACTGAACACGAAAATACCCTTGGCTCCTAAATCGAACAATTATTCGAGGAGATATGAAAAAAATATCTAGTCTGCTAAATTACACGTGTTTAAGTAGAAAATGCCGCCTGATGATGACGTCACTAAGTGGCGCATATTCTCACTTTTAAATCTATTTTCATATTATATTTTCCATATTAGAAACAAATTCTGAAAACTACTTCAACATCAGCTCTTTAACCACTTTCACATGAGGCAATAAAAAATTTGCGTGCCAATTCTCTACTGCCAATTTAAGCGAACTGTGAATATTTTTTCTTTTTTTTCGCCCACTTCCATGCGGAGACATATCAACGGCGAATAACTTCCAAACCATGTATCTCGATTTACGATCTTGTAGACTTCCTGTCATACGCTATTCTTTTAATGGAAAACTACTTAACGTAAATACTTCAAAATTTCCATGATTTTTCTGTTCGCTCCAAAAAAAATTCTGTGAATACTTATTTCACAGAATGATGCTGATTTGCTTTCCTTCCAAAACATAAAATTGGAGCAAAGATTTTAAAACACCGCACTCGAAATACGTGATTTGGGAGTTTCACTATATACGATATATGGCGTATTTATGCTAAAAGGAACTATGTGCATAGGGGTTGCGTGAAACATAGTTCCTTTTAGCATAAATATGACCATATTCGGTTCTTATTTTATGTTTAATGTGTACTCAATCAATAAGTTTTAAATGCTACATTAATTATGTGAGGATCTTTATATCACGCATTTCCACATAAGCATTTCAGTGTATTTTAAGTGTTTTCATCCATAGCACCAGGGTTTTCTTCGGCAACTGGGAATTTTTTGAAGTTCTATTCTAAATTTAATATTTTATCTCCAAACTAAAAAGAAAAAAATATTACCATCGAAAAAGTGTTATTTTTTATGAAGCACAGATTTATAATGTTTTAGTGGGTAGTTTTAACAACTCGTTCATTTTAGGCCTTAACTCGAGGTATCTTATCGAACTGGTAGGTTGACATTTTTTTTAATAGGCTGCGGCAAGTAAAATCAATACTACTTTAGAACCATCGAAATGAAAGTGATTTTAAACTCGATCAAACCCGGTCATCAAAGAGTCATTCAGTCAGAGTTCAGATCTAAAAAGTCAGAGTTCATCAGAAAAAGACATTGCTGCTCGGAGAGGACGAGACAGGATGTGAATTTTTTGTTTTGACTTTTCACATCTTTCCTAGTAAACAATGGGACGGACAATACCTAATCAACATGACAGTCCCGATTTATATGTTGGGGTTGCGATGAATAACAACCTTCCAGGAACTCATTCTCTTTTTTTTTTGAAAACCACATTTTGCGAAACACATTGTTTTACTTAGGTACGTACGTGGGAAAATTGAAAAAAATTGTTATGAATCGCTCGGCCCTTTTAGCCGCGGTTGGTAAAGCTAGGTTTAGGTATAGTTGTTCGATATTTTTCTGATTTTCTATTCTCATTTTTTGCGATGATACGTAGGTAAGCCTTTTTAAGGCAAACAGACACCAGCTATGAATTTTTCCATGACGGTGCTAATTTCACTTAGCTCTAACAGGATTTCGTATTCGAATGACGTGCGTCTTTGATGTGTGCGTGCTAAAAATTTTCCGTGGTCCCTGATTCATCGAAAAATTTCCTCTCCAGTTGATGCGTTTCTCACCGAAAAATCAGTGATGAAACAGGGAAGATATTATATACAGAGCATGTAAAAATCAATACCTACAGTCCTGAGAACCGTGATTCCGGAGTGTTTGTATCGACATACCGTCGTGACCTAGTGATCGAAATTGCGGCTCTTAACTCCGACCCTCGCGGGTGTGACCCATTAACCCGAATGGACCACGAGACAAGGAACGAATTTAAGCACTCTAATACTTCTTCTTTGACGAGAAGTTCATACAGAATGCGAGTCTTGCATCAAAAATTACTGAAATAAACTCCTAACCAAGATATTAAAGTTTTAATTTTACATTGGTCACCGGAAATTAGAATTGCCTGGTCACAAGAAACTCAATACTTTACGTGAGTCAAATCACGCCTCAAGACAGTATCGGCAGGCTCCTCAATCGAGCACTGTTCCTTTCCCAACCTTTATCGTTCAAAGTGTAAACAATTTGCTGTAGCTGAGCCAAAGTGTCATGATTGAGGCTACTTTGAAAAGAAAAGAGCTTCATGGATAAAGCATGATGATTCTTGAATTTGCCGCCAAGAATTTTTTTTTCTTGCTTTAAGCTGACCTTTTCTTGATACAAGGAAAATAATACTTGACTTAAGCAAAAAAGTAGCTTATATTAACCAGAAACATTATTGATTTAAGAAGAAATACTTCTTGGCGGCAAATTTAAGATTCTTTTTTTTCCAGTGTACTATATTTTCGTATTGCAGAAACTGCCACGGCAATGTTTCGTGTGCGATTTGACTGACGCAGACCATTGAGTTTTCATGAGCGAGAGGTTTGAATTCACGAAACATTAAATATCTTGGTAAGGAGTTGATTTCAGTAACTTTCGTTGCGTGAATTGTGTTCTTCGTAAAATTTGTGTTATTAAACATGTATCAGAATGCTTAATTGTGTACCTTGTCTAATGACCCATTGCGGAATGAACTTGTTTAGTAAGTTTTGATTCCTGCATTTTTGATAACTTAAAGAGTGCACATAGTTGACAGGAATGCTCCCCGATTCTTCGAACAATATGATGCCACGAAAACGAGCTCAAAGTTGCGTATTTTGAGCTCCCATTTAAACGCGAGTCGGCGGGACAATCAAAATGGCGGCCATGAAGGCCCATCGAAGAATGGCCACACTATGCACTGAAAAAAAAATCTCGGTGTATTTACCAAGAAAAGGGTAAAATTGCCAAGAATTCAGGGTTCTATTTGATCCCATTTTTTTCTTGGTAATATTAACATTTATGGAATTGGTAATTTTACCGAGAAATCTCGGTAAAATTATTGAACTTTCTCGGTAATTTTACTGGACCTTGGTAAAAACGCCGACATTTTTCATCGACCGTGGTAGAATTACCGAGATACAATGGCAAAGTAACCGGGTGTTGATTACCAATAAAAGTGGTATTCTTACCTGAAAAAAACAGTAAAAATAGAATGCGATTTACTTATGTCTCTTTTTTTCTTTGTTTGTTTTAGGTGAGTATCAAGCAAGTTCCATCCGTTTGTTTTGTAATAGTATGAATTACGCTCATTCAAATATGTAAGTAAATTTTTAAAACATATTTCATGAATTTGGATAGATTTCGCACACGAGGAAAGAGAAAAAAAAGTAATTAGTGGATAGATGTAAGTGAGAGAATCCATCTCTTCAAAGTCACATGTACTTACAACAGGTGCGTCGGAGCAAGACATTATCGTAGGCAACGTTTCTACTGCTCTGCCGTGCTAAGGAAAAACGCCGTATGAAAATTCGAGAGTTGCCAAATTTTCTCCTGGAGAGTGTTTATGTTTGAAGAAAGTTATGAATATTTTCCCTTGAAATTTTCAGACTTTTTAGATCAAATTAAGAACGAAATTCTCTGAAAAAATCGGGGGAAAATATCAACAAATTTCCCCGAAAGTTCATGATTCGTCGAAGGAAATATGCACTGAAAAAAAAATCTCGGTGTATTTACTAAGAAAAGGGTAAAATTACCAAGAATTCAGGGTTCTATTTGATCCCAGTTTTTTCCAGGTAAAATTACCATTTATGGAAGTGGTAATTTTACCGAAAAATCTCGGTGAAATTATTGGATTTTCTCGGTAATTTTACTGGACCTTGGTAAAAACGCCAATATTTTTTATCGACTGTGGTAGAATTACCGAGATAAAATGGCAACGTTACCAGGAATTGATTTCCAATAAAAGTGGTATATTCTTACCTGAAAAAAATAGTAAAAATACCGGTTTTTAGGTGAGCTTACCAGTCTGTCTTGGTAAAATTACCAATAATTGGTAAAAAAAGTGAGATGGTAAAGGTACCAACGGACCTTGGTAAAAACACCGGGAATTTTTTTTCAGTGAGCGATTCTTTTCTGATGTGAATTATCAAATGAACCTCAGAAAGCATAGCGTTATATGTACAACAGGGCTCACATGGAAATTCAGATACGTTTTTACGCACAGTGTGACCATTCTCCAGTGCGGGCGTCCACGGCCCTCCGACTCACGTTTAAATAGGAGCT
This sequence comes from Bemisia tabaci, assembly GCF_918797505.1. Lineage (NCBI taxonomy): Eukaryota > Metazoa > Arthropoda > Insecta > Hemiptera > Aleyrodidae > Bemisia > Bemisia tabaci. Next base: position 15,216,535 of record NC_092799.1, on the reverse strand, counting down.
CAAACCACGCAAATTAGAGCTCGTTTTTTGTGGCTTAATATTGTTCAAAAAAATCGGGGAAAATTCCTGTCAACTATGTACGCTCTCAAGTTATGAGAGCTGCAGGTATTAAAAACCACTAAACAATAAGCTCATTTTCAAGTGTATGATGCTTAATTAATTTCGTCTAGGCGTGGAAACTGTTTAATGAACAGACCACGAAAATATCGTTGGTTTTTAAACCGAGCATTTATCAGACGCGTTATGACAGAGTGACAGAGCGTGCGATAAAACATTTGTTTACATGGAAAATTCCGCACAAGGCGTTAAATTTGTTCACTCTAAAAGTCATTTCTCTCCAATATTCTATGATAGAAGTTTTTTTTTTTTTTTTTTTTTTTTTTTTTTTTTTTTTTTTTTTTAATATATCCATCCTGAGCTCAGTACTAACCGCCATTGTCCACAATCCTCCCACAACCTCTCAGGGAGTTTGCAGTCAGGCACTGACTCATATATTGTGAAACCCTGCGTTGCCACCCTTTCACCCTTCGTCTCACACCTAGTGGAAACACATAAGAACTTTTTGGAGCCGTCGTACCGTCATCCTGTTAATATATACTAGCCAGGGAGCTTCGCTCCCTGGACCCCCATCACTCGCTGGCGCGCTTGGCTCTAAGTCAATAGGTCCCGGGTTCGAATCCCGGTAGTGGCGTCAAATTTTCACGGAACTGACGAGTGAATCTGCAGAAACAGATTCCACTCGGCCTTAATCCCTGAAAATCTGAAAAGCCTGGAGCATGGAATGTGCCAATCCCTTTTACTCTATGATGTCTACGGACAACAAAATTTAGTTTGAAGGCCTGGATACACGATCAACGTCCGAACCAATTCTGATCAAAGTAGACCAGTTGATGACTAATGGTCACCATGCAACAGTCCTCTTTGATCAAAATTGGACGGGCCTTCAATTTTTATCAGAATGGAGTGCCACCATTCATCTTTTCCTGCCGCACGAAATATTTTCGCCAAGTTTTCATTTAAAAATTAAGCAAAGTAATGATTTTAAGACTGATAACTCCCGACACTTTGATGGTGATTGGTTCGGAAATTTGATCGTGTATCGAGACCTAAAAGTTGGCCGAAGGTGCAAGACTCGAAGCCATCAAAGTAGCAGGAAGAAAGAGAAAAAATCTCGGGAAAAGTTGGATTTTCCGTAAGCGTGAAAGCTTTTGGAATCGTGAGACATTAAGCGCGCGAAAACAGAATATAGCTTATTTCGATCGTTTTGAGTTCGACCTCCAAATGATGCATGTGTCGCAGGCAAATAGTGAAATCGGGCATTTTGTCAAATGCCTAGGCAGATAGTTAAATTTTGACGGTCTGTACAATTTTTTGAATTTATGGCGAGGAGCTCGCGAGTTTTCAATATTTTTTGGAAAAATGACTCATCAAACATACGAATTTTTCTTGTCTCCTCCTCTTTATTTGCCTCTCATATTTTTAAATGATGAAATTCTGAAAATTCTGCATTTTATAACATGCTGAAAATTTCCAGATAAGTGTCTGCGCAGGAGCTGAAAATGGTTTAAAATACTATTGTGCGATGCAAATTTTTACTGAGAATTTTGCCTCACAGGAGAAATTAATTATTTTGTCAAAAATCAGGAAATGAAACAGAATTTCAATCTAAGTTGGAATATTTGATTGTTTGCCTAGGCATTTGACAAAATGCCTAATTTTACTATTTGCCTGCGACACATGCGTCGATAATAATAATGGTCACGCGAGCAGAATCGGTTGCATGGAATGATACGTGACTTGTCATTATCGCCACCAGAGTTGGTTGCATGAGATCACATATATGTTATTCGGTTTAAAATCATTTTATTGAAAACCCATTATGCATCTGCTATTTCCTGTTGTCACCTAAAAAAAGTATGACGTGTGCTGCAAATGCACATATTTTTTTCATTGTCATACGACCACTCTTACCAACCTAAATCCTGCGCCGAAAATGCGTTGCCAGAGTCGATCTACGTAGCCCAAGGTTGCCGAAAAAACACGTTTTTTAACCTAATTTAGCAACATTGGAAGGGGCTCCGTCATTTTTATCCAATAGAATTCAACTTTGGGCTTTCATAGATGCTTTCAGAAACATTGTTGCGCTCGTGAAGAATTTTTAAAAAAACGTTAAATTACATATTTGTGTACATGTGCAATAGAGGGTTAAAGGTGATAGCTGTTGTGGCTTTGTTCCTTTCTGCTGAAATCGGTCCGATTAGAACGGCAAGAGATCGAGAAGTGCGTCATCTGCCACGGGCTGCTTTTTACTCGCACTACACGTGCTCGGCGTTCAGCAACACTTTTTATCCGACAACAAATTTCACAACTAATGGAGTGGGTTTCATTTTTGATCCTCTTCTTCGTTCCACTCTCGTTTGCGCCCTTTTTATACGACTCTTCCTCAGTGGCGTGGCATGCTTTGCGATATATCGATTGTTCTGCCATTTAAACCTATGGTAAAGAATCGATTATTAAGGTGTTCGCTGCGAACACCCTGATTATCGATCCTTTTCCATAGGTTTAAATGGCATAACAATCGATATATCGCAAAGCACGCCACGCCACTGCTTCCTTTTCCTCGGAGCCCTCAAGTCTTTTTTTTTTTTTTTTTTTTTTATACCTTTTTTGTCATTTTTCATGGCAAGCCCATAACATTTATGACGCAATCGGGTCAGATTCCGAGAGTGTAATTCGTGAAAATGTCAGCGCGGTTCGAATAGTCTGTCACGTGTTGGGGTTCGCTGTCACTCTGGCACATATATGGATATATATATAAGCGAAAGAGTTCGTTCGAAGTAAGCTAGTAGGTAACAGTCACTGCCATCAGTGAGGGTAGAGCAAAGGTCACCGACTCAAATTTGATTTTGTGAAAAGTGTCCCTTCAGTTCACAGCCGCAATCAACGTTTACTCCTCGAGAGTGTAAGAGCTGACCGAAATGGGATCAATATCTCTGTTGACTGTGGTTGTATTGGCTATTGCTGTCAATTACGCGAATTCCATGCGAGGCACTCGCACCCCACGGATGCGAACCGATCCAAGACGGCCCATCCTCAGACGTATATTAACGGTGAGTTCATGCAGCGGAATTTCGCGTATCATTCGATAACTTCAATACTGCCGTGCTAAGGAAAAGCGACGTATGAGCCTTAAACGTTGCCAAATTTCCTTCGGAAGACGATGAATTTCTAAGAAAATTCGTAAATATTTTTCTTCCCATTTTTCGGAGGATTTCGTTTGAACTTCGATCTGAAAAGTTTGAAAAGTTCAAGCAAAAATATTCAAAACTTTCTTTAAAAATAAGTATTTTACGGAGGGAAATTTTATACAACATTCATATTTTTATGCGGCGCTTTTACTCAGCACGGCAGAGTAGGCTCATCATGTTTTCATCCGATCAAATGGACTGCATTTTGCAATTTGGACCTATAAATTCCGGCCCGGTCTAAAAACAACGTTTGTACCATTAGTTTCTCTATGCACATAAGTGTTTTTTTAGATGAGCCAGAATTTATAGGTCCAAATTGCAAAATGCAGTCCAAATTATTTCAAGCGTTTACGTATCAGGTTCGCACTACTCGGGTCGAGCTTAAAAGAAAGGAACGAATATTTTTTCCGAAAACCACTTTTTTTATTTCTCACGAAGAAAAATTCTTATCTCAAAGTTTGAATTCATTTTAGGTAACTGCATACGGAGGCTGCGTTCCTCTACTTCTAACCAAAGTCAAATTTGCCGCATTATAATTCATTTTCATATTTTTTTTTGTTTTAATAGTATTTACGATTCAATTTACCTCGTACTTCATGGCCTGACAAACAGGGTTATACATTAGTCCTTTGGGGAAGAAAAATAAGACAATTATTATTAATTTTAATTTGTAGGAAATTGGTTCCTTTCTCCCGAATGTATGCAGAAAGAGCCAAATCAACTCTGAGAGAGGAACGAATGGGGGGGGGGGGGGGGGGAGGGTACATCTCATCTTATCTATTAGTGAGATCAATCCAATTCAAGCATACATGAAAGCCGCTTTTACAGCTCTCTCAGGCGCTCTGCGACGCTCAACCACCTCAGTTTCTATTCCCCCAAAGCCCCTCTGATAGCTGACATTCCCTCATTTTGTATAAATTGCCTTAATGCCTTTCTATGTTTTTGACATATGACATTATGATCATCCATAAATAAAAAGTTCTGCCTCATATGAAAGATGATCACGGTGTCAACGAAACTTAAAACTTCCCCCTATAACATCTTTCGAATTTTCGAAGTCTTATTTTTCTTGTGTTATTTACTTTAGCCTAAACCTAACCTAACCCAACTTTACCTTCAAGTAATCCAACTTCACTGAACCAAACTTTCCCACATCTTACTTTACGTACCTAATCTAATCTCACCTGACCAAACCTAACCTACTCTAACTATACGTGATCCAGACCTCTCCTATGGACCTAATTTTTTAATTTTACTTGTGAGAAATATATGTTCCTTTTTGTTAACACCGTGATCGTTAACACCAGGGCCCATTTTTACGTTTTACTGCCTGAGCACGACGTCAACAATTGTTGACTCCATGATCAGATTTTGGGTTTGTTGACACCCTAATCGTTGACACCATCCAACGTTACCCCTGTGGCCACCCTTCCTTTGGGCCTCCCCCCTCCCCTTCGTCTCCTCCTGAGAGAAACCCCATAATCATCTATTTTTGGCACTTGTCTCCTGTCATCCTGTCAGCATGACCATATTCGACTGTCTGTTTGGAAGTGACGTCGAATACGATATAATATTCGACTTTCATGGTCTTACGCACTCACTAAAATCATTTAGAGAAACGAGTCAACTGCATAGTTCCGATGATAAAGTTCTTCCGAGCAGCTGAGGGAGCGTTCATAAAATTACGTAACGCTCCAGGAAGGAGGAGTGCAAGCGTTATGAGTTCGAGTCACGCTGCGTTACAAGGGGGAGGGGGGGGGGGGGTCAGTACCAGCGTTTTTTAATCCCTCTATCGGTGCAAAATAACACAAAATCTTGCTATGTATATTTTTTATTTTATCATCCATTGTCGATTTTTTTGGACGATTTTTTTTGGCAAAAATGGACGTATTTCTACCAGACAGAACTGCGTGTGGGTGGGAAGGATGGGGGTGTGCCCGTTGCGAGGTGGATAAGAAACAATGTGACCAGTGGGCGTGATTCCTTTTGGTGAAATATAAAATATTTTAAATTCAGCAAACAGAGGTATGTGTCAACTGAATGCGGGACTCATGAGCCGTGGGCATGGCAAAAGTGCGTTGTGGACAGGGCTCATAAGTTATAGCGGAGAAAGGACAACAACGGAGACGGCTTCGTTGCTGCTGACGTCACTGGCGCTTTATAATTCCCAAGCATTCTTACCGCCCGAGTACTAACGAGCACACCCAATCTTTCCCACCCGCGCATAATTCTGTTCGGTCGACATAGCCCAAATAGTCAGGGAAAGTGAGTGAATTTGAAGATGAAGAAATTGTGGGAGCCCTCACTGGAAAAAAAAGTCGCTTGTGTCTAGAGTCCAGTCTCTTGAAAACGATGACAAGAAAAAATACTCTTGATTCAATCGGATTTTTGCTTAAATCAAAAACCAATCCTCCTAATTTAAGCGGATTTCCTTTTGATCCGAGTAAAAATCCGATTGAATCAAGAGTATTTTTTCTTGTCATCGTTTTCAAGAGACTGGACTCTAGATCCAAGCGACTCTTTTTTCCAGTGCTGCGGATGAAAAGGATTCGAAAAATCTATTGAGGCCGAACTTTTCTCCATTTGCAGTTCGATAGTACCATGCCTGGCACTCCACCGTCCAGTGACCTGAATGAGAACATCCGAAGAGTGTTGTTGGTGATCGACAGAAACATGAACCCAAGTCAGCAGTCATCGGTCGACCCTTGTCGGCAGTACCAGCTCGTCAAGGAGAGACAACTCGAGGCTAATCCTCCCCAAACTTCCCGCAACACACGGCGTAGCCGCAGCAACAACCCGGACCCCTTGACGCCCAACGCGGAGGCGGCCATGTCGGGCTGCAGCACGGCCGTCAACGCCTTCCTAGCTCTCCCCCCCGCCTACAGGACCGCTTGTCCCAAAGTCCAAAATGCAGCCTGCAAGAACATCGACAGTTATTTGACCTGCGCTGTACTCATCCCCACCTATGCACTCGGTTGTATATACACGGGCTTGACGTATCTTTCTCTGAAGAGGTGCGCGGATCACGCCATCCAAGAGCGGGACCGAGCGATACGAGAACAGCGGGAGGCTGAAATGATCAGGGTTCATCAAAGGCAGTTGAGTGAGCGTGCACGAGCTGTCGCGGCGGCCAACGCAGCAGCATATCCACCCGCCCCGGTTGCATCGGCACCGGCGGGGCCTCGAACAAGTGGCCAAGGAGGTGGCCGAAGAGCTAGCCCACCATCCACTCCTGCAGGTCCGCCTTATTTCTTCGGGCGAAACAGTCAGGACTTTTCCGGACCCTCTCGTCTCCCGGGAGCCGACCGTAGTTCATCAGGTTGAGGTTCAGACACATATCGACGGTGAAACTACCAAAGCACGTATCTCGTTTGCGGTGTTTAAAAATCTCCGCTCGCATTTTATTTTTTTGAAGTAGACCAAATCAATATCATTCCTTGAAATTTTCACGGAATTTTCTCCGCACAAAGAGGAAAAATCACGGAAATTTTCTAGACTGGACGTTAAGTAGCTTTTCATTTAAAAAATAAAGTATGACAGGAAGTCTGCGACGTCACAAACCGAGATACGTGGTTTGGTGGTTTCACCGTCGATATTGGTAATGTAGCATCGCGTCCTTGCCCTAGCAGCAGAACCACAGAAGGAAAAAGATAAATATTATGTGCGAAAGTTAATTTTTTTCATATAATACATGCATACAAAAGTGTTACATTTTTATGTAACCATTATATAGAAAAATGTTATGATTTTCGTGAGCTTTTAGCGAACATACTAAAAATTCTTTAAATTCGCGAAAAGCTCACGAAAATGATGACCTATTTTTTTATATAATCGTTACTTAAAAATGTTCACTTTTAACACTTTCGTATGCATGCGTTATATAAAAAAATAAAAAATGTGTGTATAAAAAAAAATTACCTTATCTAGCTTTTATCATTTTTCATATGTTACGGTCAGGTCCGATCTTTGATTTTTTTTATAAACGTTACACGTTTTCTATATAAAACGATCATTTAGATAACAGATATGTTTTTTTATACTTTTTTTAGAAAAACAAAAATTTGTTCTGCTACTAGGGTGATTTTGGACTCCATGCTCGTCTACATGATGTTCGGTTGCCCATCACGTCCACGATATTGGGCTCCGTTTGCTCACTTTAATGAGGGATAATTTTTTCGAAAAATCGAAGTGTGCATAGCGTCCAAACTTGTGGGATGCCACTGAAAAAAAGAGTATCACAATCTGAACTATTCCTCCAGCTGATTTTGGAGCTAGTCATAAGAGATGTTGCACCAGCTAGATGTTTAAAAGCACCCGCGAGCGGTATAGTTAATCCAACAACACTTCTACTGACTATTAGGACGTACCAGCTACAGTTATGGTTCATCCAACCACACCTTCAGCTGACTTAACCATATGTCTGCCCTGGTAAAAATTGGCGATAGGAGCTGCGTTTCAAAATACTATAAGAATTCTTATAGCCGGCTATAGGAGGCGGAGAAAATCATAGAGTCGGGCTATACGAAGCGATAAAAAATTATGAAGGCGGGCTATAGTTCCTATCGCTGGATTATACACCTTATCGCCATCTGCTATGAAAGGCTATAAGAAATTGTGTAGAAATTCGTGTGCTTTGAAAATCATTAAATTTGATACGGAACCACCTTAATATTTACAAAGCACACATTATATTTTCCTTTAATACATATTTTTTTTTAATAAATTAAAATGAGAATAATTCATACAGATCGTTGCAAACATTTCAAAATCATGAGTTGAAAAACGCTGACTCCGCCAGATTAAATACTAGAGCCTAACACAAAGCGGAGCGGCGACGCACTGGCGCCTACAAACCTAACAGGGATACTTCACGCATTGCGCAACGCGTGAAGTATCCCTGTTAGGTTTGTAGGCGCCAATGCGCGTTTCGCGCTGGCCGCCCGCCCGCCGAGCCGCAGGCCGCAGCGTGAAGCAACTATTTCACACCAGAAGTATTGAACAGCACCATACGAAATTGAAGGCGCGCTATTAGGAATGGCAGGCATCAATCAAAGGTACGGAGCTTTCCTCGCAAAATAAATCAAGATACTACGGCCCAAAAAGAGAGCGGTAGTCCAAAAACTCACTAAGTCCTAGCATCCGTAATTAGTAACATTTAGTATACACTTTATCGCCTGGCTATTGCATAATCGCCATCGGCTATAAAAGGATATAAGAAATTGTGTAGCCGGCTATAGAAGCTATTGGGAATCTTACAGCCGGCTGTAAGTCTATGGTATTTTGGAACACAGATTCTACTGCCAATATTTACCAGGGTGGTTTGTGAAACTATTTTGATATCTGGCGCCAAAATCCGCTAGGAGTATAGTTGGGATTGTGGTACTTTTTTTTTCTGTGTGCAGGTATTTTCTAACAGTACACGAGCATAGGGTCTTAATATGTATTAAGACAATTTTGGGAAATAAAGACGGAAAAATGTGTTCTCGTAAAAAAGTTTGAATTGGTTAGGTTAGGTTAGGTTTAAATTAGTTCAAGTTAGATTAGATAAAAGAAGTATACGACTTTCTATCATGATGATCTTTAAAACTTGGGGAGGTCCACTTGTTATTTGACTCCATACTCAAGCAAAGAAGTGAGAAGTTCAGCGATGACCACACTGGAAAAAAAAAAGTAGCTTGGATCTAGAGTCAAGACTCTTAAAAACATTGACAAGAGAAAATACTATTGGTTCAATCCGATTTTCCTTTGAATTGAAAAACCGAGCTTTTTGATTTAGGCGGATTTCGTTTTGTTTCAAGCAAAAAGTATCCGATTGAATTAAGAGTTTTTTTTCTTGTCAATGTTTTTAAGAGTCTTGACTCTAGATCCAAGCGACTTTTTTTTCCAGTGATGGAGTCCAACATCTCGGACGAGATAAGCAGGCAGGTATAGCAAGGGTAGGCATGGAGTCTAATATCTTGGACGCGATCCTCCGTAATCCTCATTTGGCCGACTATCTTCTCCGCACAAAGTACATTTGTGGTAATATTTTCGATTATCGTTGTCGCACAAAACCATTTTAGCACGAATGATTTTCTGTAGTATGTGGCATATTACATAGAAAAAAATTAGGCATATTTAGGAAAAATGAGTGAACTAAGATTGAAAAAATTAGCATAGCAACTTTTATCAACGGAACATGGCCAAACGATTCCTTTTTTTTTTTTTTTTTTTTTTTTTTTTTTTTTTTTTTTTTTTTTTTTTTTTTTTTTTTTTTTTTTTTTTTGAAGTGGGAAATAACGGTGTCTCACATTCTTATGAGCTAGCATATTTTTAGCCCGGTTGCTTTCAATTATCTTAAAATTGTCGGGCATGATATCGATTTAAGACACGCTTTAAAAATGCATACCAAATATTACGATTAAAATATAAAACTTGAAACATTCGCGATTAAAAATTCACTAAAATAACTATTTACGTCAATCGTTAAAATTGACCCGGATAACCGAATTAAAATCAAGCTATATTGCCCGCGAATAGCTGCTCCACTAAGAACTGATTGTGGGAAACCAACTGCATGCCCTGCCGATGTTGTCAGATGTTTGAGATCTGATATGTGCGAAAATGATTTTGTGCATCGACGATAATCGTAAAAATTACCACAAATGTACTTAGTGCGGAAAAGATATTCTGCCCCTCTTTTTATTATTGAGGTTCCAGATTCCAAGCTATGAAATCCGGCCCACTGCAATTCCTTTTCCCACGTTCCTCACCGGAGATATTTTTCCATAGAGGGCATATTTTCGTGAGTTGATTTAGTTGAAGTTTTTAACCTACCTACTGTCAACCTTCGTTACAACAAAACGAAATGCCCTCCGGGCGACGGTGCACTTCCAACATTAGGTATTCATGTTGGCAGCAATGACAACCACATCCGAAATTCTCAACCCACCTTCGGAGGTGGGGTTTAAAGTGGATGGATGCAGACGTTGGCCAAAATTCACCAAACACCTGAATTTAGTCCTTGACTGCAGCGTTTTTCTCTTTTGATTTGCAACCTTGCCGATCTGCGGTTGAAAAAGTCGACCAGATCCACTCGTGAAAATTTGCCGAAAGACTCCGACCTTTCATTGAACCACCAGCCAGAGTTCCAAACTTGGCTCCGTGGTCGAATCTTCCGTATTGAAATTTTACGTAAAATAGATGCATCAATCTCTTTTAAAATGTATCTGCGAGTTGAGGTTATAAGTGTTTTTTGCGTACGTTAGTTTTAAGCACAAAATTAGACAGTGTATTGGAGTTTTTTGCCAACGTGCGTTAAAATTCAGCATAAAGCTGAAAATCTCACTACAGAGGGAAAAGCTCATATGAGTACGCAGTTTTCCCTCGAAGAGATATGCTGTTTGGTGCAACACTAGTTATGTCCATTCACATCGTACAAAATTAGACTACTGTTCTGCTGTGCTAAGGAAGACCGCCGTATAAACATTCGAGAGGTGCAACATTTCCCTTGATAAAACATGTATTTTTGACGACAATCATGCATATTTTTCTTCGAAGTGTTCAGATTTTTTGGATTAAATTGCGTACTAAATTGTCTGAAATTTTTGGAAACAAATATTTACAATTTTCCTAGTAAATTCAGTTTTTATCGAAAGACACGTGGCAATTTCTAAATGCTCATACGGCGCGGCGTTCTTCCTTATCGCGACAGTATTAGAGTTCAAAATTAAGCACTACAATATAAAATTGCACTTTTTATGATGCCATGTTCAGGACATCTTTAAACCTCCTTCAATCACAATGTAAACCATATGGGGGTATGACAAAGCGTGAATGCTTGATTATCGATATTTCGCAGCAGTAGGAGCACTTAAGAAAAAATACTTTAAGTTTTGAAAATTGTATTTAACTTTAATATTTAAGATAAATCTTGTTTAGAATATTAATACATGTAAATAGATACAGATGTAACGATATTATCTGTAGTTGGTAGTTACGTAATGTTTAAATAAAATGTTTAATTTAAAAAAATACAAAAAAAAAACCCGTCCAGAAAGGGATTAAAAATATGGTCTCCAAAGCCTATGACATTCACGCAGTGCAGCGATGTTTTCATTTAGATCATCTAAAATGCCTCTTGACTTCCGAGGTTTTAATATTAATGGGGAAAAAACGGGGAAAAAACGCAGAGAATGGCCCGAACTGCATGTACCTAACAAGGTGGAAAAATGGTACTGGGTCCACACCATTTCCCGGGGAAAACAAAGCCAAGAAGTTCCAAAATGTTTTCAATTAGGGTGTGTATATATCTTTTTAAACCTCATCAGTAGATCACACTCGTCAGTAAACCCAACTTAGCATCTCGTAAAAGCCACGACGGCATCGAAACTTCTTGGGTTTGTTTTCCCCGCGAAATGGTTCGGACCCAGCACCAATTCCCTACATTTTTTACACACAGTTCGGGCCATACAGCAGCAACGGTAGATGGCGTGAAGATCACACTTCTTATGTGTCATGCCTGACTTCGTTTTCAACCGTAGCCAAGAGAAGTCCGAAAGTTGCTCGCTCCTTAGAGATTAGTCTTTTTTGTGTAGTCCAAAGTGTTTTTAAGCAGTGTATCTGGTATCAAAAGGAAGATCTTCCTTTACAGATTTCTTCTACACTTAGACCTCACAGATATCAGTGCATCGGATAAAGATATCACGGGATCTGTTGACGACATCAATCTGATTACGTAACATTTTTTGTGATTTCTACCGCTTATCTGTCTCTATCAGTGCATTCTCCCGTAGATGTGACAACACCGAAACAGCCATAATGACTGATAAGACCTAGCATCTCTGAGTACAGCTCAGCTTTTTTACCAATTCCTGTGTATGTGTCTTTATCACATCGAACTTAACCTACAAACAACCGCCCTTATTACCTTTCAAGAATTCGACCGTTGGTTCTCTCTCCAATGAAATGGACGATTCGGAAACTCAATATAACGTTTTGAATTTTATATGTAAGCATAGGATTGAACTTTTTGAATGTAGTGAATGCAGATCTGAAGAAATACCTAATCTTATATGTCAACACGAAATTTTAGCTTTTAAATGTCCTCATTGTTACATAAAAATAGAAACTGATGACGATAAAAAACTCCCCTTTTTAGTGGACTATTTAATCACAACTGACAGATACGACACTATTACAAGGTTTAAGGAACAAAACCCCAATTTATGGAACATCTTATGGAAAAAACATCCTCAATTACATCAGATTGTAACCAAGGAAAAGGCCTCCACATCCGTTATCTCAACGGAGACTGTTTCACTACCTACATCTCAAGAATCAAAAAATGGAACCCCTGTAAACTTAAAAATAGGATCCGATGTTAAATTTAAATTTAGTAAAAGTTTCAAATGCCAACATAACAAGGAAATAATTAAATGTAAAAATTGTAACCCTAAATCAATAGAAGATCTAAAGAAAAATAAATGCCTACATATAGTACCAATAATAGAATGTAATCACTGTATAAACCTTATCCTAGTCCTAAAAAATGAGAGAGATAAAACTAAGTTAAAATTTATTAAAGATAATGATTATATCTTATACTCGGATTACGCAAAATTATACCTAAACAAAAACTCAAAAAAAACCAGCTCGAATTCTAATAGTAAAAATAAGAAAATAGACCTAACTAAAGAATGTGATAAAAAATCTAATACTGATAAAGAGGAAAAATCAAATTCAACTTTGGGAAAAAATAAAAAAGAAATTCTAGAACCAACTAACAACACAGGAAACAAAAGAGATTTTTCCATTTTAGAATCTCATTCTGAAATGGAAACAGAAGAAAATGAACCAAAAGTAGATTTAGAACCGAAAGAAATAGTAGGAAATAAAAATTCCGCCAGGAAACCTCCACCCATTTTTATAATCAACGAAGAACCTGATGCTATCAAAGATACTCTAAAAGATTACAGGATTGATTATACCTTGAAAAACGAATCGAACCAAAAATTTAAACTTATGATTAAATCGGAGGAAGATTATAAAGTAACACTCCAGAAACTTGTCGATCTGGGAGTGAAGTTTTACACCTTCCAATTTTTGGCGGAAAAACTTTCAAGCGGGTAATTAGGGGTCTACCTATAAATTATGAACTAGAAAAAATCAAAATTAATTTGGAAAACACTTTAACCGATATCGAAATTAAAAATATTAGACAACTATATCAGACGACCTCTAAAAACCCGCTGCCTCTTTTCGAGATTAGCTTCAGATCATCGACAAAAATTATTGAAAAAATTGAAAAAATTAAAAATCTTGAGAATTTCGAAATTAAAATAGAAAAAATAAGTCCAAAATATTTAGAAGTACCAATTTGTAAATCATGTCTTAACTATGGACACACGAAAAGATATTGTAAACTAGGAATAACATGTATTATCTGTAATGGCCCCCATTTTAGTACCGAATGCCCTGTATCACTTAAAGCCAAAGAGGAAAAAACTAAAATCACACCGATATGTCTTCATTGTAAAGAGAATCATTTTACAACGTGGAAGGGCTGCAAGTATTATAAAAAACTAAGGAAAACTAAACTAGAAAATTATAAAAAACTAAATACTGATAGAACTAAAAATAATGAAAAGGAAAATTTAAAAAAGGATAATAATAAAGATGTAAATGATAAATTAAAAGATCTGGAGCAAAATTTCGAAAAGAAAATAATTTTATTGTACAAGATTATTGAAACATTAAAAAATGAAGTTGCAAACCTTAATAATAAATTAGTAAATTGTAAATGTAATTAACACCTGTACAAATAATAATATTAATCTTGTCAGTAGTAATTTATCTCTTTGATAAAACAGTTGAAGGTGTCTTTAATCGCCTCAGTTGTAACAACTCTTTATTCGGTTTTCGCAGCTATCAGATCAATTAGATCAACTTGATTATACCGATTAATTGTTTATTTGTTTTGTTCTCTGGGCCTTTACCCCAGTTAATAGCAGACGCATAAGTTGTATATATATTTATTTATATTACATTCAGTAGTTCATTAAAGTAGGGGAATTTTTTCCAGTGTAATCCATTACACTGGTTTTTTAGCCTAAAGTAGCATCTAAACTTTTGAATCTAACTTCAAAATATGTAGCTCCTGTATATATCTTAAAGACAAGTAGTATTAGTACCGTAAGGTAACTTTGTAGTACTCTTTAATTGTAAAGACGAGTTTTTAATTCACTCCAGGTGGGCGAATCGGTAAATGCTCCGGGTCCCGCCATATAACCGTCTCTTTGTTTCATGTATAATTTTGTGTATATGTTAATAAAGAACAGTTATTAAACCAAAAAAAAAAAAAAAAAAAAAAAAAAAAAAAAAAATGTGTCATGCCTCCCGTCACATATTATGACGGCGTTTCGATGCGGTCTTGGATTACACGGGATGTCAAGTTGGGTTCACTGGCGAGTGGAATCTACCGATGAAGTCTAAAAAGACCAAGAGCGTTATAGATTTCTCGGCGTGACCACAATTTAATTTTCCAACGCAATCTTTCTGAGCTGAAAATTCTCCCCCCTCAGTCCTATACTGGTATTCACTAGAAAAAAAAAAACACATTGGATCTAGAGTCCACACTCTTAAAAACATCGACAAGAAAAAATACTCTTGATTCAATCGGATTTTTGCTTAAATCAAGAACCAAGCCTCTTAATTTGAGCGGATTTCCTTTTGATTTAGGCAAAAATCTGATTAAATCAAGAGTATTTTTTCTTGTCAATATTTTCGAGAGTCTGGACTCTAGATCCACTGTGTTTCTTTTTCTAGTGTTTATTTATTAGAGCAATTTTTTTTTTTTTTTTTTTTTGACTCTAATTGAAAACATTTTAACATTTTGGATCTTCTTGGCTTTGTTTTCCCTGCGAAACGGCGTGAACCCAGCACCACCTCTCCACCTCGTTTAAAATAAAAAATACTCCCGGAAAAAATCGAAGAAATTCAAATTTCGCGATTTTCATTCGAGTCATTTGAAATTTCAAAACATGAAATGGATTGTGTTTGCGAAAAGGAACCAGGAGCATTGCAATGTTGCTAAGATTGTGCAACTTCTTTTGTCCCGGAAGGAAAACCTGATTATCCATTAACAGTTTCTATTTTACTCGCTAAAAACTGTAAGTAAATTTAAGACAAAAATTACCAAGTCAATTTCATATTTTTTCATTTTCTCAGTGATTTCATTGCAAAGGATGAAGTTGCAATATCCTAGCATCATCGCAATGCTTCTGGTTCCTTTTTGCAAAATGCAATCCAAATTAACTACAGTCCTTGGAAATGGAGCTGCTTAAGGGACGAACGTGAGTGCGGCCTGAAAGCTGTACTCCGAGGGATCTCGTCTCGGAGCGGCCGGGTCTGGGGGTCTGGGGGTCCGGGGGGATGATCTGGGCGTGTGGAGGGAGGACTCCTCGCTGCGCGGGACCGTCCCCGGACCCTGGAGCGCATGTCGCGGTCCCCGTTTTGTTTTGAAACAGTTGGCAGTTGTTTGCCAGCCGGACTCCCCGCGCCGCTCTCGGAAAACCAGCTCCGCTCGCGTCCTCGCGGCAAAGCAGCTCCGTTCGCGTCCGCGCGGCTCCCACGAATTTCCTTCGCATCCCGGAAAAGTACGTAAACTTTGATGATGCCTCTTGGGCCTTGTCTCCACGGGCCGTTTCATGGGATTTGTCCCAGGGAAAAATCCCACTTACGAAGCTTGGTACCCCAGTACCAAGTTTGATCCTTGTACCCCTAGAAGGAACTGAGAGAGGAAGAAGAAGTGAAAACGAATAGTGCGATATTTTGTTGATCACTCCATTGTTCATGTTTGTTTCGTTAAAATAATGTGTCTAATTGTCAATTGAGTGCAATTATTATTTTGATCCCGGTTAAAAACTCGA
Organism: Bemisia tabaci; assembly: GCF_918797505.1. NCBI lineage: Eukaryota > Metazoa > Arthropoda > Insecta > Hemiptera > Aleyrodidae > Bemisia > Bemisia tabaci. Next base: position 15,200,379 of record NC_092799.1, on the reverse strand, counting down.
CTTTAACTAATTTATCTTCCCCCGCAAACTAGTCGCAGGGCTGTATGAGCCCCGTCCCGTGGAGAAGGTAACTGGGAAAAATCCCAGAAGTTTCATCCCTGCGATTCGAACTTGGGACAAATCCCATGAAAACGTCCCGTGGAGACAAGGCCGTAGTCTGCTCAGGGGTGCAAAAAGTGTCACTCGGCTCATCGCTTCACGCCACACAGTGGATCCGGTCGATAGGAGAGGTCGGACAAAATTTGGAAACTGTAAAAGTTTATACAGTGAAAGCTCGCTAAGTCGAATTGTGTAGGGACCGACAAAAAATTCGACTTAAGCGGAAATTCATCTTAACCGGTCCTCCATTTCATTTATGAACGTGTATAGGGACCGAAAAAAAATTCGAGTTAAACAGCATTTCGTCTTAACCGTAGTTCGACTTAGCGAGCTTTTACTGTAACTTCGTTTATACGAAATTGCGAGGTTCTAAAAGTGGTTTCATTGGTCTCCCCGTAAAATTTTCTTTTTAAAGCGCCTCTCGGAATCAGTGTTGGAAACTCACCTTTGAGTTTTAGGAGCCATTCGACGCATCAAGCCCGATTTTTAGGCGCCATTGAAGATTTTTTGGGGGGCCAAATTGACTTTTTGCCTATATATTACGGCGCATTTAGTGAAAAGTTAGACGCAAGATGTTTTCATCACAGAACTAGTAGGTAGCTGTAACTTGGGGAAGACACAAGCACTAAGGATGAAATCGTGAAGTATAAAAAAAGCCTTCTCTTGTAGTGCTGAAAATTTCGAATGATCACCTGATATGAAAATTCAGATTTTTAGGGGGCAATTTTTAGGGGCCACGTTGGCGCAGAGCCTACATTTTTTAGGCGTTATGGCCGATTTTTTAGGCGCATTGGCGCCTGTGAGTTTTGAACACTGTTTGGAATTTAAAATGTGTCCAAAAAAAACCTTAAAATTTGCAGTTTTAGTGAAAAATTTCACGTCCGATCTCTCTAATTAACTCGATCCGCTGTGCGCCAACTGGAATTTTTTCCCAGCTCACTTCCGAAAAATTTCCTCACTCTCCCAAATTTTCAAAGTGATGGCATTTTCTTTTTTTTTCTTTTCGCTTTCCTTTTCTGAAAATCTCCTCGAAACGTCACCTTAAAGCCAAAATGATCGAAATTTTTCCGACATTTTATTCGATGTCCTTTCGAACGAAAACGTCCTCTTCCGAACATTTCCTTCCTACCTCCCGATCCGCGGGCAGATTTTGCACCCCTGGTCTGCTTTCTTTCGTAGATAGACGCACACTCATTCCATCCCCCAACATGAATGTTTCATGTTGCCATGTTGTTCATATGTTTCTTGCGATCCCTCTTCGAGTATGTTTTTAGTACGTCGTCAGACAGGCATTGAAAAGGAAGGGAGAATAAGTCAATTTAATCAATTAATAAAATGTAAAAAAAAAATTAAACAGTGGTGTAAACGTATCAATTGCTGCTAAGCTGTTTGTAGATAAAATTATTTATTCCCCCTTTTTTTCTCACGCCTATTTAAAATCGCTCCTAAATGTGATATGATAGATATTGTCCTTATGAGCCCGCGTCAGAAATGTTCTTAGTACGTGGTTCGATAGAGGCTGAAAATAAATAAAAATATGAAAAAAGATCAGTGATGTTATAAACTCTATTGCTGCAAAGCTGTTTACACACCGTTATTTATTTTATTTTCCCCCGCTTTTTTTATGCATATTCAAAATCGTATTTAAATTGCAGAGGTGTGAATGGCCGAAGTTGCTGGGGCACCTCTATAAACTAAATATATTCTTTTACGATTGGTAACTAAATGTTTTATGAAATGCTCCTTGCTTTCCTAGGTCAGGTATGTTCCTAGTGCGTGGATTGACATTAATTTAAAAAAAATAATAATAATAAAATGAACGAAAATGAATAAAGGAAACATGATGTTTCAATTTCTACTTTTTTAGTGCTCTCCTATTTTGGATTCCTTTCTCAGGCATATTCAAAATATTCCCGAAATATGTCACGACGTGTGACATGAATAAGTGATAGGTAAATGATAATTATAATTCAACTTAGGCTAAAATGTTTATAATTCCTTATTTCTGTTTTTTCCTGTCTTTCGGCTTCTTTTTTATTCATATTCTGAATAGCTGTTCACTAAGTTATGACGTGTTCTCTTCGCTCCCGTTTTTGGGACGTTTTTAGTACGTGGTTTTTAAAAAAATGAATAAATGAAAAGTTTTAATGTTTCAATTGCCATCTAACTCTGCGTTCATTTTTATTTTTTGTCCGCCTTTTTCCTCGTGCACATTCAGAATCAGTCCCTATTTTTCAACGTGCCATTGGCAATTTTTTCAACTATAAAATTTCAATGATGATAGAGTTTTAAAGTTTCAATTTTCACGCATGCCATTCCCCTTTTTCCATCGTCTCGCAGTCTCGCACACAACCGAAAAGTCAAGGCTCCACATGTTTTTCTCTTTTCTTTCTTTCTTTTTTTTTGGTGTGTGTGTGTCGCACTAAGTGGTTTTAAAATTTCCAAGGAAGCACCCAGATCCGTTGAAACATTTTGCCTTACGACAAAACTGCACAAGACAAAGGAAGAGCTTAGTGAAACTAGAAAAACTATTGAATGGCACATTTCCTGTATAAAATGCCGTTAAAAATAGTAAAGTTAAATTTTGAAAGGTTTAGATTTTTATTTTGTTTTATGCGTAGTATTTTTCTCTCTTTTCATTTCTTTATGTTAACTAAAGAAAGAACGGCGTCACTTTAAAATGAAGAAGAGGACAGGGGGCGAGGGGGGGGGGGGAGTAGTGAGAATGAATAGAAGCTTTTTAATATTTATTTTAAACGAGCTTTTTAGCTTTCGGTTCGTAGCGAGCTCTTTTTCCCCCTCATTCGTTTTTTAGAATTACTCTCGAATTATACGGCGTTATTGGAGTGAAGGTTGTTCATCACTAAAATTACTGATTAGGTATAGTAAAAGAAGAAGGAAAAAAATTATCCATGCAGATGTAGAAACTGAAATTCATAATTAGAGACTCAATACATAAATATATTAAGTTAGATTTTCGTGATTTTAAGAAAAATTGATGCAATCTTGAATGGTATAAAGAGATGGGAGCTCCAGTGGCCTGAAAAAGTTCGTAGTAGCGTTGTCCGGCTATGTTCATTCTGAAAACAACGAATACGCTAATAGTTCCTCGATATAGATATATGCTTTAATGAGAGACCTGGAAGTAGTGGCTCCTTTACTGCAAAATGTAGTCAAAATGTGTATTGATTAGCTGTACTTTTCATAAATTATATGTATGCTGTTTGTTGCTAACTGCACACTGTTAGAAGAAAAAGTAGTCTTAAATCAGTATGGAAACCAGGTCAAATATTTTCTACGCCTAATACAAACTCACATTCAGGTAGTTAAGTGAATTTGCACAGATCAAAGAAAAGTCATACCCGAATATAATGCAACAAAACACAGATTGGTGTTTTTGATCACCGCAATATGTGTGTGTGTCCGTGTTTTCCCCCTCTTTTTCCCCATTATATTCGAGGGATTTTTCTTTGATTTCTGCAAATTTACTCTGCTAGGTTTGAAAAATATGTGACACAGTTCCCATTTGTGCTTACGCAAGAGTTTTTTTTTTTTTTTTTTTTTTTTTTTTTTTTTTTTTCGTGTACATTTCACCTATGTTGTCAGCGTATCTGCTGTACAGAGCTCTTTTGAAAACCGACACGCTATACATCCTAAACAGTATGGGCTGTGGGCTCTATACTGCCGTGCTTAGGAAAAACGCTGCATGAGCATTTAAATGCTGCCAAATTTCCTCTCAGATATTATTTACTTTTGAAGAAAGCTTTTTATATTTTTCCTTCAAATTTTCATACTTTTCAGATCAAACAACTATACGAACGAAATCCTCTGAAAACCCGGAAGAGAAAGTTTTATAAATTTTCTCAGGAATTTGTGATTTTCAAAGGAAATGTGGCAATGACTGATGGCTCATACGGCTTTCTTCCTTAGCAGGGCAATATAGATCACCCCGGGGCATTTTTCCACTACTTGCGCGCGGTCAGAATGCATCATAACCCCGACTACAACCGCAGTGGCGTGTCGTGAATGATCGATTATCGATATTTCGCCATTTGAATCCGTGGTAAAGAATCGATTATTAAGGTGTTCGCTGCGAACACCCTGTTAATCGATCCTTTTCTATAGGTTTAAATGACAGATTAATCGATACATCGTAAAGCACGCCACGCCACTGCACAACCCTACTCATCGCACCTGAACAAGATGAAAAGTATTAATATCCAACAATGCCCGTCCGATGGGCCTGCTTTTTTACAACCTCAGAGGCGTTTATCTCGTCCCTTTACTCCTATCGTAACCTTTTTACGCGTTGGTTTTACGCATCCATTTTGTTATCGTAGCACGTGTACTTAAAGAGAATAATCTCAGGCCCGCAACTTTTGGGTCAAGCCTGTTTTCTGAGATAAATTAAACGGTTCACGTGTATTATTTAGCACTGAGGTAAAAAATCATCAAAAAAGTTCCATCACATCACGTCAGATAAGGAGTCCTCGGAGAGGCGACTTTTCCTCCAAAAACGTTTTTTTTTTGGGGGGGGGGGGGGAGTAGTGGCGGTTAACGGACGTAAAATGCGAGGAGTACTGTGTACTGCCGTGCTAAGGAAAAACGCCATATGAACATTCGAGAGTTGCCGATTTTTTGCGGATAAAACATGCATTTTTTGGGAAGGTTATATGCTTACTTTTCCTTGAAATTTTCAGATATTTTATTAAAATTTGAAAGTGTCGAAATGACGGATTTTTTGTCGTTGATTCAGTGCGAAATGTTGGCATAGGAACGTCATATTGAGGAAAATTTCCGCGATAGAGCTTGCAACCATTTGTCAGTGGGTCTGTTACACGCGATGGATACGGCCAGTTAAATAAAATTTCTGACGTGAAGTCGCTCAAAAATCATGATGCATGGGCACATAAAAAAAGTCTAAAATCCACTTCCATCCACGCAATATGCGTAGTTGTGACACGATTTTTCAAAATTACGGAGTATACGAATGGTTTTTCTTGTAGGCCGGCAGTCAGGTTTGCTCGGAACCTAAATTACCAAACAATCTCGCGAACTGTTATAAACTCTATAAAATATGTTTATTTGACCGTGCAATTGACCCACTGTTGGCTGCCGAGTAACACCGATTTTCTATGAATGTTTTAGCCAATCGGAGTCAAGAGTGAGTGAATTAAGGAGATTCGGAAGAAAATGGAAAAACGAATAGTCTGCTTCGTTGGAAGAAGATAGCGACCATCAGAACTAAGCTTTCAGTTCCTTTTAGGTACCATCATGATGAAAGAAAAGGTTATTTTCAGATAACCACTATCCTCACTCTCTTATGGATCGGAAGTCTATGAGAGTGTATAGTGAAAAAAGTAAAATTGAAAATTTTTATACACATTTAGCTCACATTAATCCTGACGTGTTAATCTCATTGCCATGTGTTCCCTTTTTGTCAACAATTTTGGTCATTTTCCGTCTCTTTTTGGTATAAAGCTGGCCCGAACAAGGGTCTGAATGCCGATGTTAGCGAAAATGCGGATCTTTTGATATTCGAACGCAAATCCGCAGAACTCATATTTTTCGCCAAAATGGCTTTTAAAACCCATTTTTAAGCCAGTATTAGACTTAGAAAGATATTGAAAATGACCGAATAATGATGCATTCCGATGAAGGATAGACCCTCAAGGAGAAAGTGGAGTCAAGGTAATTCAGCTGGATGGAGTAGGCATAAAACGGCCTCTATCAATACCCTTTTTTAATGAATATTTGGTCTTAAAATTCTCGGAATTTCAGCCTGAATTCGAAGAAAATTTTCCAGGAAGTCCGGGGAAGATTCAAAAGTCCAAGTATGTTCTCTATTTGAAAACAATTGGCACCATATTCGAATCCTTGCATGACATTCTTTTCTGAACACAACAGAATTAACGGTAATTCAGCTAGAGTAGGCCAAAAAACGGTCCCTGTCCATACCATTTCTTAATGAATATTTGGTCTAGGAATTCTCGGAGTTTTAGACTGAATTTGAAGAAAATTTTCCAGGAAGTTCGCGGAAAATTCAGAAGTCCAAGTATATTCGTCTCTTTTCAAAATTTAAAAAAAAAAATTGGCAACATTCGAATCCTTGCATGACGTTCTTCTCCGAATACAACAGTGCTGTCGTCAACCTTTTCATGGAACGTTTTCCCATTACGAGGAACAGACATCAGGACCAAATCAACGACGATAAAAAAAAAAAAAAAAAAAAAAAAAAAAAAAAAAAAAAAAAGTTCTTGTTCGTTCATTTCAACAAAAATAGAAAATGAGCGAAGATTTGCAACGTTGCAGTTGTTGGTACGCTTTTTTGCCCACTTTAACTGACGATACAGCTTCTGTAATGGGTCTATTGCAAGCAAGAGATACAGACAACTAAATAATTTTTTAAGAGAAAATTCGCTTGAAATTCACGTAGGGTACATCAAAAAAGTTTGAAATCCACTCCACATCGCGCAATCTTCGTGGTCGCTATATATCACTCCCTCGCGCTCTGCGACTCCTAACCTCCACTGCTCTCTGTCGAACCACAAACCTTGGGGCATGAGCCTTACATTCTGTTCATCCCCTCCCTCCAACTCCTCATTGGGCGCCCTCTGCGCCTTCTCCCAGGAGGAACCCAATCAAGGACATTCTTCGCCAACCGTCTCCTGCCATTCTCTGAACATGACCATACCAAATAAGTTGTCTCGTCATAATTGCATGCACGATGGTCTGTTTGGCATCCATGATCACCCTTGTAACACGCCTTTTCAATTTTACCGCGCATGTGGGCAGTTTTTCTTGGTGGCCGGCTGTCAGGAGTGTCAGGTTTGCCCTAGGAAAGACCTGACCTAAATAAACAAACGATCTTGCGCACTGTTATAAACTATCTGTGTAAGATTTCAATTCATTCAAAGCTCTTGTTTTTGCAAAATAAAGAAAAAAAAGGAAACAAACGCATGAAAACGAATGAAATCACACAGTATAAAAAGTTAGTGGAATCGTTTGTTTCCTCACATTAGTTTTACTGACTCCTCCGTCTGTGCAAACCTGACCAGTGGTGACTGAGAAGAAAAACTACCTGCAGACGCGCGGGAAACTTGAAAAAGCGTGGTAGAAACTACGCAGATTGCGCCCTAAGGAATGGATTTCACACTTTATATGTGCCCAATGCGATTTTCGTGCGATTTTACTGCAGAGAGATTTTTTATATGGCCGTATCTCGTGCGTACAACAAACTCATTAAGGGTATAATGGGGGTATATAATTACAGAGAGTTCCAGGAAAGCCAGGCATACTTTCCCACTTAGAATTAGAAAAATGATTTACTCTAACGAGTCAAGAGTTTGTGCATGGTTAATTTGAATTCTCCAGAATCGGCCGGAGTGTCGAGAAAGGATCACGCTCGGAATGAGAGGATACGTGAAATTATGGGCGTCGAAAACAACATAGTGCATGACATTTTCACGAAACAGCTTGTCTGGTATGGTCATGTGCAACGGATACCAGATGATAGGTTGCCTAAGAAGGTTCTGAATTGCAAGATCGCGTTCGTGCAGTTAGTCGATCAAGCAACCTATTAAATTTGTGTCTACGTCATTTTTGTCACAATTTGAGCGATAATTTCGAATTTTCGACATTTGTCGAATGGAAGTACTGAAAAATTACTGAATTTTCCTGTTGAGAAGGTACAGAATTTCTTAGGAATGTACTGAAAAAGCACTCACTGAAAAAAAAGTTCGGTAAATCCGAACTAGTTATAGGATCATATGGAACCAGGTTTTGTTCGGTACACACAACCGAATTATTCGGTCTGTTCAACCGAATTGTTCGGTTTGTACGACCTAACCATAATAAATTCTTACAGTTCGGTTCAGTGGACCGAACAATTTGGCTGAGTAGACCGAATAATTCGGTCGTGTGTACCGAACAAAATCGTGGTTCCATATGATCCTAACTAGTTCGGATTTACCGAACTTTTTTTTTCAGTGATGTAAAAGTACTGATTTTTGTCAAGTCTGTTTTAGTAGACACCGTGTCCACATGAACGTCATGCATATTGTGCGTGTTCTGATGATTTAGGAGAGTACGTAATTAGAGATTTGATCGGAGAGCAGCGATGGAACATCATGATATCGAGGGCGTAGCCAAAAAAAAAGCATTATACTGGAAAATACTATAAAAAACCATGGTATTCGATATCGGATTCCAGATTATCCGCTAAGATCCATTAAGGAGAGTGCCAGTCAAAAACGCCAACTGCGACGAAAGCAATGGTTTTTCCCGAAAAGTTCTTAGAGAGGAAGTAACGGCTTTCCTCTCATGCATGAATAGCGAATGAAAAGTGCTTCCGAAGGTTTTCTTTAAAAAAAAAAAGTTCTCTTGGAAACTTTTGCTTCACTTAAAATTTCTGGTGCTACTGGACTTCAGCCATATGAATATATGGGTCAAATGGTCTCGCAAGAGAAATATAGGAGATCGAAAAAGGAGGAAAACTGTGTAGAAATTAATGACGATATAGTTAATAGATGGTGTGCTCGTTGGTGAGATGGCTGTTACAGATGGCTGTTAATGATATTAATACAATACAAATTTAAAAAAAAATTTAAAAAAACGATGAAAACCTGCGTCCTACATGGTGGTGGCCGGGATCTGAGAAAAAAAATAAAAAATAAAAAGGGGGCTCAGGTTCTCATAATTTTATTTTTTTTTTTAAAAAAAAAAATAACTGTATTGTACTTCCGACTGAAAATGACTCATTGTCAGTGTTGAGTCGAATCGTCTCAGTTTTTATTGATTGTGTATTTTAGCCTTGTTTCCCGTTTTTCCCCCTTGTTTTTTTTCTCGTTTATGCTGCAAAATTTGACAACTCCAGGTGGTTCCAGATTGTTTTCCGGTGACTAGTCGGGTGGTCTATCACCGCGGAGGGACGAAAGGAGGAGTTTGGGGCTATTTGAATCTTCCTCAGTCCATAAATCTATCGACAGGGGAGGCTCGAGTGTATATTGTGCTGAATCAACGGGTTGCTTCCTCGACTTTTTGCCAAATAGGTCATCTTCCAATACGCTCTCTCCGGCACAGCCTCCGCCCTGCCGTTGTCGAATTTAGGGGAAATGGGCCTGTTGCTATTGAGAACCACTGCCGTGCCAAGGAAGAACCCCGTATGAACATTCGAGAGTTCCCATAAATTGTTTTCGATAAAATTTTCACTTTTGAGGAAAGTTATGGATATTTGTCTTGAAAATTCTCAGGATCTTTAGATGAAATTGCGAACAAAATTATTTTAAAAAATTAGAGGGGAAATATTCATAAGTTCACTGGAAAATTCCTGTTTTATCGAAGGAAATTTGGCAACGCCTGAAGGCTCATACGGCGTTTTTCCTTAGCACGGCAGAATACGGGTAAATGGATTGCTGTCACCAGAGAGGAACCAGGCCACATGAGTCATTGCCAAATTTGACCAGGCTATTTAATTTTTCACAAGAGAACTTTGGTGCAGATTTCTTTGGAAATTGTAAGGAATTTGCTTCGTACCATACGGAAAATTCACTGAAATGTTCACACAAATTCGCACAACCATTTTCATGTAAAAAACTAAATTGCTCAATTGAATTTGGCAAAAGCTAATATGGCTTGGTTCCGTTCTGCTTAATGCGGTCCAAATAAGACGGTTATTCGTCATTCCTGGACGAAAGAACGTAACTCCTTTCCAAGGTTGCAAAATTGTCCAATCAATTCAATGTTTTACAAGAATGTACCTATGCGATTTTAATTAAAACTTCTCCTAATTTTTGCATGAGGTCGGAAGGAAAATCAGGGAAATGTTTAGTCACAAACGCCACATATTCACCTAGAAGAAATTAAATTTGCTAGGGAAACTTTGGCAACATTAAAATACAGTTACTTTCTTTCGAGAAGGAAACGACGTATTTAGTGGTAAAATCGACAAAAGGGATTTGGAGAGATCCTATTGGTAGAAGCAGGTGGTTGCAATGGACCAAGGAGACGGATAATAGACTAATTAACGACGACCGACAAGAAACCCTTTATTTAGTTCAACATTTTCCCCTTTGGTCTTTACGAACCACCCGATTCAACCAATAATTTCGCTCCATACTCCTTGTGTCTTTTTTGTCTATAGATTTGTCTATCAATTCCAATAATCAGTCCGCTGGACCTAAAACCTCGGTGTTCCATACAAAGAGAAGTTTTTCTTCCGCGCAAAATTTAGTTTATAGGTGAAGCCTCTCATCTGTTCCGATGCGATGCCATTCAAGCCTCAAACACTCGGTTCAAACCCCTGTTTTACGATCAAAAGCCACTCGAGTTTTTCTTTTCGTTTAAAATCCGTTCGGGGCTAATTATCGTGAAACTGTGGCGCTTAACGCAAATAAACAATCCCTCACGGAGAAGAACCCCTCTCCCCCCCCCCTTTCTCCAGGAGAGGCGGAAAGAAAATGAGCTGGCAGGGCAAGGCGCACAGAGGAGCCAGTCAATCGGAAAGGTTGGACAATGTTGGACATGGTGTGGAAAGCAGTAGCGTGGCGTGTTTCGTGGTATATCGATTCATCTGCCATTAAATCTATGAAAAAGGATCGATAACAGGGTGTTCGCAAAGAACACTAAGGTGTTCTTTAATTAAGTTTATAGATTCTTTACTTTAGATCCAAATGGAGAAATCGGAAATCTATTTTTCACGCTTCGCCAATGGAAACTTTAAAATCTTGTATTTTCGTCAGTAGGAATCGTAGACGTTGGTTTTCTCGTAGAATGGACCAGTAGATAGAGTACGAATCCAAGCATGTTCTGATACTTGTTTCTCGACCAACATTCCATGCAGAACACGATTCGCGCAAACGAAACTCCTAACAAAGCTATTAAACGTTTTTCGATGCGTCTATTCCAGTGGCGATTTCGTAACGTAGTTTCTCAAAAATTGTCCTGATTTTTTTTCCGGGTCAGCACACTATATCCTCTATGGATTTCAAGCTATGACTCGGACTTGTATTTCTTCGGAAAAAATAAAATAGGAGCTGAACATTGGAAACGCCGCATTGCAGATACGAAATTTTGCACAGTGCCCATCGATTTGTAGGTTAAATAAAGAAGTGTAATATCTGATCTCTCCCAAACGCTCCTACCACTGTGCGAGTAAGCGGAGGAATCCATTTATGGGATCTAATTTTAATCTGTTGAGAATATTTTTATCTCGTTAAGCAGGCGGCGTTTTTAAAGTTCTCATAATTTCCCTCGTTTATTTTAACGTTCCTGGAACTCTAAACTTGCCTCGGTGTCGCTGTGCCGGGCAAAAGCGCGGATCCTCGTAAGACTGCAACAGGAGTTACGTGGTTTTTGCAGTCACACGGTTGAGCACTCCTCTTATCTTCGATTCCTTTGTTTCCCGTTGTGTTCCTCCGTCCGTGTAGCGGCCTTAAAATTTTATCCCTTCGAACTTCAACAAATTTCTCGTGTCTTCCTTGCTTGTTTTTCCTTAGAAACTGTTCACTTTTTGCGCCACTCAAATATTTTCCTGTAACTGTGCGGTTTTTTCGCCTTGATGTCTCGCACGTGGTTTCTAGAGTTTACACGATGAGGACTTATCGGTAATGGAGCTCTTGCACTATGTCAGTAATTTGCGGTTTCAGTAATAATTAATGATTCCGTAAGTGATTCCATTAGTAATACATTGGTGATACATTGGTAGAATGTCGCGAGAAACACGATGCCACGAGCTACTGGATTTCTCTGAAAAAAATTTCAAAACTCAACAAAAAAGCTCTCAAAGTTGAGGCCGTAATGGAGGGAATACCCCAAGCTGCGCTATCCTGAGAGTTTACCTCTGTATCAGTGCAAAATTTCGATGCAAAGATGGAGATGAGGAACAAATACATTGACAGGGTTGCCACTTTACATGTTAACTACAAAACTGGAGACACATCAACACTGCTAATGTATTGGCTCCTGATCTTTGCATGGTAAGTGTGACTTGATACAGAGCTGGAACCTCAGGATAGCGTTTGATATCCCCTGCATTACGGTCTCAACTCAGAGCTTTTTGGAGATTTGGAGTTCGTTTCAGAGAAAACCAGTAGCTTCATCGTGTTTTTACGCTAGAAAAATTACGTAAATCACAAATCCCTTACATATACAACTTATACAAGGGTTTCAGGATATTTCGTCAATGATTTTTTGTCCACGCACCTGTTTTGTCCAGTAGTTTTGCCACGCGTAAAATAAGCGTCAGTGACTTGGTGCAAGCGTTGTAATTTAGTCCAAGTAATTATGTTGACAATATCGAAAAGAAAACATTGAGAGAGAAGGAGGTGTTGTTATGGTAGCTCATTTCGTAAAATGAAATGTTACTTTCTTTTTATGATTCATCTTTTCAAATTGTCGTCGGTAAATATTTGGTTTTATGTCCATCCTTGCGAATTTAGATTTTTTTTTTTTTTTTTTTTTTTTTTTTTTTTTTTTTTTTTTTATGAAAATACTACTTAATTTTTAAATATCAAGGTGGAGAAATGGTGCTGGGTCCACACCATTTCGCGGGGAAACAAAGCCAAGAAATACCAAAAATTAAAATTAGAGTCAAAAATAAATGACTATGATATCATCATTTTTAAAACGTGGAAAATATTCGTAAGACCTTTTCCAAGCTATGGCATCGATGTTAATCTCAATGAGCCGTAGTTGTGTGGAGAGAAACTATGCAAAAATGAATAAAAGAGTAAAAAAAACCAAGAAGCACGCAATCTTCGGTTTTATCCCATTCTTACATCGAGCTTTCAAAGTCAAATACATCCTATATTGCGCGTTCGGTTGCTCGTAAGCCACGCTGCAGCATAATAAAAAAACAAAATATGAGAGAAAAAATTAAAGTGCTCTGGAAATCATTAAAGTCGAAGCGGAACCACCTTAATTACAAAACACTTATTACATTTTCCTTCGCTACATTTTTTTCTCCCATCAATTTTAACGAGAATAAGCCATGCAGAGTGTGCAAACATTTCAAAATCATGAGTTGAAAAACGCAATTCAGAAATATAGAGCGGAGCGGCGAGCTGCCGGCGCAAAACGCGCACAGGCGCCTACAAACCTAAGGGGATACTTCACGCAGTGCGTAATGCTTGAAGTATCCCTGTTAGGTTTGTAGGCGCCAATGCGCTATGCGCTGGTGGGTCCCCTCCGCGCCAAGTGCGCAGCGTACCACGGCGCGTGGCGCCTCAAGCAACTATTTCACAACGGAGATGTTGCACAGTATCTTACGAAAATGAAAACGCTCCGACATTTTAAAAATGACAGGCATCTATCAAAAGCACGAAGTTCCCTTGCAAATTAAATTGAGTGACGACGACAAAAAGAGAGCGGTAGTTCAAAAATTTACGAAATCCTAGCATCCTTTGGTTTTTGCACAAAACTCATTTTTGCGGAAGAATGCTCATGTATGAACATTCTTGGCCACCTTGATTTTATGTTGGAATCTGAAGATTAGCAGTGACGTTTTTTGTGTTAGAAGGCTGTCTGCCCTTTTGGAACCTGGAAACACCATTTCTAAACAAACCCGTATTCTCCTCATATTGGTACTCTAGGGAAAGACAACAGCGCAGGATCTCAAAAATATATTGTCTCTGCATCCATCAGCTACCATTGAGGAAGCTCTAAAATTCCGATTCACCCGTCTGCATCCTTGGATAGCGTCACGAGGTCTCAAAACATTTTGTCGTTTTTCTTCCGCACCGAAACGCCTCGATTACGTCCTCCGAAATTCGACTGCCCCCCCCCCCCCTTCCGCGGGGCGCCACTCCGGCTAAGTCGTTGGAAAAACAAGCGTCAAGCCGCCGTCGCCGCTTTTCCGGTACATTCCGCCCGCTTTTCACATCTCTCCATCGGGAAATGATGAATTTTCAGCGGAGTGGCAACGCGGCGTCAAGCCTCAGCAATCCCGACTCTCTCCATCATTTTTCAGCGGAGCTTTAATGCACGTCGGAACAAGAAAACGCTGAAACAATGACAAATATGTAAATATAGCGTCCGTTTTTAAAAACGGCGGGGGGGGGGGGGGGAGGACCCCCTCGCTCGTAGCCGAGACGAAATAGAAAGTCAGAGAGACAGAAACGCCTCTCGGTGTTGTCGTTCACGGTCGGAACTGAACCAGGGGGTGCGGTCTCGCGTGAGAGTGGCGGCATTTCCCGTAGGTGGCAGCACCGGGCTGGCGATAAGACTGATGGTAATAATAATAAGTAAGGAAATATGTCCGCGGATTCGGCGGGAGGGGGCGGGCGGGGCGAAATGATGAATGCTTTTCTGTCGTCTCGTATTATCAATAAGGTAGGGAGGCGCCTTCTTGTCTTTGTTTGTCCTCCTCGGCACACGTAGCTGCCGGGTTTCGGAACACTCCATCTTCGCCGTGGGAAAACAACAACGCAAACAAGCACGGAATCATTCTCCTGAACTTTTATAGTGAATTTAGCTTCCAAGACCAGGGCTCAGGGTTCTGTAATGTCCTCAAACAGCTTCGTGCCCTAGGAGGGCGCAATATCGTTTCCATCGTGACTGAGGAAACCTTCAATCTAGCACTAGGGGTTGTGGCCCTCGACTGCTATAGCGGTCCAACCTCCTGCGAGTCAATGGAGACGTTGCATACTGTTGCATGTGTGAGGGATTTGCAGTCAATCAGCAGCTCCTGAACAGCAATACTTTCTTATCGACGGTGTAAGTCGGCAATCACATAACTCGGTTTGCGAAGTCGCAGACTTCTTGTCATACTTTATTTTTTAAATGGAAAACTACTCAACGGCAATTCTTTAAAACTGTCATGATTTTTCTTCTCAATTCGAAGAAAATTCTGCAAAAACTTTAAGAAATAATGTCAATTTGTTCTCTCTTAAAAAGATGACGTATAGGCGGAGATTTTCAGACACCGCAAACGAGTTATGTGATTGCCGACTTTCACCGTCGATATGTCTACATTCATTCTTTTTCTTTCAGTTAACGAGTCTTTTTGTTTGTTTCAGGTATGTGCTTTGCTGTTTTTCACAGGTTGACGCTTTGGTAAGTCAACTTCCGCTATAAATTCATGAACTGCACGTCGCGGAGTTTGATATCTTGCAGTTTACGTCCGCACAATGGATCGAGTCAATCAGAGACATCGGACATAAAATGGTTGACTGAAACTGCAGATTTCGATGATTAGTTCGTCGCAGTTTGAATTTTGAGGGGTTCTTCCAGAGGATAACTTCACGAGGAAACCAATGAGACTATTATCAAAATCTCAAAATTTTGATTCAACGGAATGGAGATGTTGCATGTGTGAGGGATTTGCGATTTAAACTGTTGTTTCTTATGTAAAAGTTCGCGAGAAACACGATGGTGCCGCTGGTTTTCTCTGAAATCAACTCCCAAGCTCAAAAAAAGCTCTCAAGTTGAGGCCAAAATGGAGCGGATATCCCGCCCTACCCTGAGAGTCCACCTCTACATCAAAACAAACTCTCCATGCAAAGATGTATATCTCCATGTATTTGCTTCCTATCTTTGCATGGAGAGTTTTTTTTTATGTAGAGGTGGACTCTCAGGGTAGGGTGGGATATCCCCTCCATTTTGGCCTCACTTAGAGAGCTTTTTTTGAGCTTGGGAGATGATTTCAGAGAAAGCCAGTGGCACCATTGTGTTTCTCGCGAACTTTTACATAAGAATCGATGGTCAAATCGCAAATCCCTTACACCTGCAACATCTCCATTGTTGAATCGCTGTCGAATGACCTTGATCGATATATAGCATTGTGAAGCTAGGGAGTTATCGATCGAGTTTATTCGATAACGATTCAACAATCGAAATCGACTTGCTGAGGCGTTTGAAGAGTCAGGCGTTATGCTTTACGCGTTACTTTTATGATTTTATATCCCAGAGTAAGTTTGATCACAAACAGATGACATCGTGTTCGACTTCATGACCAAACAGCTTGTCTGGTGCGGTCATGCTAATAGGATGACGGAAGAGATGCTGCCAAAAAAGATGCTTGATTGGGTTACTCTTGAGAGGAGGGACGCCCAGTGAAAGGGTGGCGACAGGGGGGTTTAAATGAAATGAAGAAGTGCCAACTTCCTGCCTAGTTGTGGGAGGACCGAGTTTTGTGGCGTCGCAGAGTGTGCAAACATTTCAAAATCATGAGTTGAAAAACGCAATTCAGAAATATAGAGCGGAGCGGCGAGCTGCCGGCGCGTACGCGCACAGGCGCCTACAAACCTAAGGGGAAACTTCACGCAGTGCGTACTGCTTGAAGTATCCATTTAGGTTTGTAGGCGCCAATGCGCAATGTGTGCTGGTGAGCCTCCTCCGCGCCAAGTGCGCAGCGTGCCACGGCGACCAGTGAAAGGGTGGCGGCCGGGGGTTTTAAATGAAATGAAGAAGTGCCTTCCTGCCTAGTTGTGAGAGGACCGAGTTTTGCGGCTTTGCACAGCGCTAGAGAGCGCTAGGAAAGCGATGTTGACAAAAAGGGCAATTTCTGCGAACCTTGAGTAAAATTCAGGAGTATAACTCTGGAAATGTAGGTTAGCGGGGGCAGTTTCGACAATTGGACGTGTTTATGCTAAAAGGAACTATGTGCATAGAGTTTACGTGCGACATTGTTCCTTTCAGCGTGATTATGTCCAATTAGGCAACAAATTTACCGCGGATAGCGAATTATTATCGATTCTAAAAACACGCATACCTACATGTTACTTAATGAGGTTCCTGAGCGATGATGTGAGTATCGTCCAACAGAAGTTCGAAAATTTCTGGAAGAAGTTTTAATTCCCTCGAATAGGCAGCTAATCAACTGAGGAGCTCGAATAGTTACATATTTACTCCTTCATTTAAATTTGTAGTCGATATTGTTCAATACAAGTTCGCCTTATATTTCGCCGGGTAGGCAACAAATCTACTGGGGAGCGCGAATAGTCGCCTACTCGAACGACTCATATTTTTATTTGTCTCCCACAAAGGTGCAGAATTGCATCAAACTTTATGGAATAATATATAACGAAATTAATTTAAAACTTCTGCATGGCCCAGTGTGCCGTGAAAAGCATAGAAACACTAAAATATTAATTTCCCAATCGAGGTAAAATGTGGGTCAACTATCGAAGATTCTCGACTTTTGAACGATCTCGACGAATTTTGTGATAATTATCGCGGGTTGCATGCGCAACCCCTGAAAAATCGTTGATATTTCATGGAGTATGAAATCTCACTTTTTACCGAAATGAAACCCGTGATTTCACTTAAAATCGTTCGTAAAATTATTGTAAATTTTCAGAGTCTGTGCGTATCTTTTAGAAAATATTGATAGAAATTGAAGCATTAACTGTGGTTTGCAACGTTGCAATCGAGGGAAATAGGCTCCTTTTCGCGTGGAACCATCGATATTTGAGTTCGTTTACGGCAGGCGTGACATACAACTATTTGACCACGGGTGTAAGCATGTTGCAGCTCCGCCGGATTGAAGGCGCGTCAAACTGCGAAGATGTCTTGACCGCTCTGCCAACCCTCGCGAGCGGGACGAAGGCGAAAATCGCTGCAACACTCAGACGATGCGTCATTATTTATGACTCTCTTCTAATTTTCAGCGTTAAAAAAATAAAATAATAATAATAATAATAACTACCCTAATAGCAACGATTTAGAGTCAGAGACCATGGTTTTTTTCGGTAAAAAGAAAAAAAGGAAAATAGGACTAAATAAAATATCGCGGGACGAAGGCGAAAATCGATGCGACTTTTAGACGATGCGTCTTTATTTATGACTCCCTTCTAATTTTGACCATAAAACACAAAAAGAACTTTCCTAAAACCTACGATTTAGAGTCAGAGACCATGGTTTTTTTCGGTAAAAAGAAAGGAAGGTAAATAGGACTAAATATAATATCGTGACTTTTAATTTTGCATCTCTGATCGCCTCCTGAAACTGTGCCAGAGCGAGAAGCACTTTAGAAAAGGCAAGGGATTCCCAAATACAAGGAAACCTGCCACCCTTTTAATGCCACAAAACACAGCACCAATTGACGAGCATATTCCTGCAGTTCATTACGATTAAAATGGCCACCATAATTCTCTGTGTGACTGAGTGGAGGTATCTGCTGTGTTACGACAGAGAGCCGTAAGTAAGGTCCGGGATGAGCCTCGAGACACATTGGAGCAAGTGCTAACCATAGCTCATGCAAAAATGCACTTACGGTTCTCTTCCGTAAGCACGGCAGATAGAGTGAGAATTCAAAGCGGTGGATTGGCTGACGGCAGTTCATGTATAATGGGCCTGTTGCACCAATTTTTTTTATTGCTTTAATCGAAAGACCTAAGGCTCCTGATGTCACAGGAATTTTCCCGGAGTTTTTTGATCACCGGAAACCCCCAAAAAATCAACTTAAAAACGCCTCAGAATTTGGATTTTCAAAACGGTCGTTTCGGGTCCGCCATACTTGTGACGTGAAATGATATGACAGACCTGGTTTCTTCATCACTTACAATGTATTTTCCCGTAAGGAAATGGCAGCCGCTTTTCAAATGCAAATATCGAGTCAATCGCTAATTTTTTGATCAAAATTGAAAGCAGAAATGGATTCCTCGTACGTTTAAATGGTTAAAACCTTCATTTGATAAATAAGAACCGACGGGATAAACCCTATTTTTAAGGAAGACTGTAGTCAATGGGCGATTGTTTACATCTGCTTAGTGATAACAGACATGGACATTAGCTCAATATTTGGCCATTTTCATGAGTTTTTACTTGTTTGTCACTATTTGAAGGTAAGTTTATTTTGTAAATCAATTGTCTAGTGTCTTAGGATCATGTTAAAAGCTGTAAAGGTATACTTTGTTACTTATTAATTCAGAACACACTCCGGCAGTCCAACGCTCAAACCTGGATGTAGCGAGTCAGTTGTTATATCTTACTATTTCACCCTTTAATGCTTCACTGAAGACACCAAAATGATAGTATCAATCATTGATGATAAAAAAAACTTACCTTTGACAATACTGATGAGATGAGGAGACCGGTATGTTTTAGCTGGAGGCAAGGAAAGTAGACGTAGGATCCTTCTTCGATTACCAGACTTTATCGATAAATTTTTCTGTATAGTGTTACATTTAAAACACACAGGATTTTAAAATAACATAAGTTTATAAAACGTGGGAACGTTCTGAATGATATTGAGATGTTTGTTGAAGAGTTAAGAATGATTTACACGCATTGAGAGAACATCCAGGGTTTGAGCGTTGGACTGCCGGAGTGTGTTCTGAATAAATAAGTAACAAAGTATACCTTTACAGCTTTTAACATGATCCTAAGACACTAGACAATTGATTTACAAAATAAACTTACCTTCAAATAGTGACAAACAAGTAAAAACTCATGAAAATGACCAAATATTGAGCTAATGTCCATGTCTGTTATCACTAAGCAGATGTAAACAATCGCCCATTGACTACAGTCTTCCTTAAAAATAGGGTTTATCCCGTCGGTTCTTATTTATCTAATGAAGGTTTTAACCATTTAAACGTACGAGGAATCCATTTCTGCTTTCAATTTTGATCAAAAAATTAGCGATTGACTCGATATTTGCATTTGAAAAGCGGCTGCCATTTCCTTACGGGAAAATACATTGTAAGTGATGAAGAAACCAGGTCTGTCATATCATTTCACGTCACAAGTAGTCACAAGCATAGAATCCACCAATCACAAGTATGGCGGTTGAAAAGCGACCGTTTTGAATGGGTCGGTTCCAAAAACAGCTTTTTTTTGAGTTTGAGAGGTCATTTCAAGGTTTTTTAATAGCGCCATCGTTCTTTTCGTGAAATTTGCCATAAGAATCAGGCATCAATTTGCAAATCCCCGCACCTTGCAACAGGCCCATTCAGGGAACGCAGGAAAAAGGCGAAACGAACCCCGCTGAACGGTGCAATTAAGTGCGAGCATGATTCGCCGAAATCTAATTACCTGACCCCGCCAGTCCGTCCTTTCATCCATGAATAATGGACAATCAGAAGTGATACCCGGAAATCACCGTTTCAGCAACCGGACAGCGTTGTCGACAGCACAGCCCGATAAATTTAGGCGTGGAGAGGAATCTTTAATTTTTTTTGCCAGAGTCGAAACAGCCGTGCTGCCTTGCTTAAGAAAAACGCCATATTGCACTGGAAAAAAAATCTCGGTGTATTTACCAAGAAAAGGGTAAAAGTATCAAGAATTCAGGGTTCTATTTGATCCCAGTTTTTTCTTGGTAAAATTACCATTTATGGAATTGGTAATTTCACCGAGAAATCTCGGTAAAATTATTGAAATTTCTTGGTAATTTTATTGGACCTTGGTAAAAACGCCGATATTTTTTATCGACTGTGGTAGAATTACCGAGATAAAATGGCAAAGTTACCGGGAATTGATTACCAATAAAAGTGGTACTCTTACCTAAAAAAAACAGTAAAAATACCGGTTTTTAGGTAAGCTTACCAGTCTGTCTTGGTAAAATTACCAATAATTGGTAAAAAAAAGTGAGATGGTAAAGGTACCAACGGACCTTGGTAAAAATGCCGAGAATTTTTTTTCAGTGAATCTTTAATTTTTTTGCCTGAGTCGAAACAGCCGTGCTGCCTTGCTGAAGAAAAACGCCATATTGAGTTGACGTTTAAACGAGTTGAGCAGTTAATCAGCTATCCTAACCTAATTTGCAAAAACTTGCCATGCGAGTGCTACTCCCGACATTCGTCTGTCATCATTCGGCGAATTTCATTTGCGACTTATGCTCAACAAGTTGCGCATCATCCACCATTCAGCGGAGAGTAGCTGATTTAATTCTAATGTCTTAATCGAGTGTTAACCTTAATTACGATTGCTTGAGCTCCCATTCAACCGTCACAGACGAACCAATTCTGCCGTGCTAACAAAAAACGTCGTATGAACCTTCAGGCGTTGCCAAATTTCTTTTAGTAAATCACGATTTCTCGGGGAAATTTGTAAATATTTTTCCTCTTATTTTTTCAGATACTTTTGTTTGCGATTTCATTCTAAGTTCCCGAAAATTTCAAGGAAAAATATTCATAGCTTTTCTCAAAAATGAGCATTTCATCGAAGGCAATTTGGCAACTCTCGAATGTTCATGTGGCGTTTTTCCTATGGCAGAATTGCTCGCCTGCAAGCGAGAGAGCGAAAAGGACATGAGACGGAGAGGATTCAATCAGTCATATTCCCGCGGGAATTTACCATTTTTTTCCCATGGTTGTAAAAAAAGAACTCTGTCATGGTGACGGAAAACATGTTCAATTTTCAAGCATGTTCAGCACGTAATTCATACATCAGTTGCATTCTCAATCTAAGTATTTTACACATCGACAAACGGTTGTTGAAGCGTTTGCATCATGATGTTTTGTCATGCATATAATTTATTTTTATCATGATTATACTTTTAAATGAATGAAAGCCGAGAAATATGCACGTGTAAAGGCGTGACCAAGGATCTTCTGAAAGGACTCAAGGCAAAGAATTTCTCAAAGGTGAGAGGGCCTGAAAGTGAGTTCACTAATGCGTGTCATTACAGTACAAAATAAAGGTTTTCCTGCGAAGAAAATTTCTTCTGAGGTTCCCTTTCCTTGTGTAATTTTATTAAAAAACATCTCCGTTGTGAAATTTGCTTGGATCGACTGAGCATAGAACTCTTAATTGGCACTTAACTTCTAGTGAATATCCTGAGAAAAAGAAACACATTAATGGCATAAGAAAACAAGTAACATTTTTACTTGTTAAATGCAAATTACTTGGGTGTATTCGCGCAAAATAATATTCTGTCTACTTAGGAAACCCATTGCAGATAAACTTTTTTGCCCAAATATATCCGTTTGCACAGATTTTTAAACCTAAAATCTAATTTTTCAGCCCAATTTTAAAAAGATGAATGTCATTTTTTTACCCGTTTAAAGACACAAATAAGACAAGGGAGGATTCGAAGCCGGTGTAACTTAATTTTTAGGGGACTGCGGGTTTGCGTAACAGTAGAATATCGGAAGGAGAGAAAAGGTCAAAAATTGGGGGAAATTATGTGATATGATTCAAGGACAGCCCCTAAATTGCGTTTCGAGGAAAATATTATTAAGTTCAAGACTGGAGTAATGTATCTATTGAAAATGAAAGGAAGAATGTTAGACGTACCTACCTTGTGAGAAGACAAATTTGACCGCGCTCTACAGTTTTTCCGGCAGAATTTTATAAGTGCATGTTTAAGGGTTATTTGGCCTGGAAAAATAAACGTGTATACAAAGAGGAGTGTATATTTGCATGTCCATACTATGAAATCCCTTACATAATCATGGGTAATTTTCAACATGTTCTGCTCACAGGCTGTAAAATGTTGTCCACGACTCAGACTGTTTAGGAAGTAAATCATACTCGTTTCTAAGATTATATGAGTGAATCGGATGTTTAATTATTATCACGTACTAATCGTTCTCTGGAGGCTATTTGGATTGGAGAACGTCATTTCACATGGATTCGTCTAATTGTGTGACTATTCCATGTCTGAAAATTCGTAGGATTGTCGTAAAATATTAAGAGGATTTTCTGTCTGATTTGTCCAAAAAGGTCTCGTCACAATGCAGACAATTTATCAAGACATTTACATGGACTGTATTCGAAGCTTCTGAAAGTTGGATAGCGTTTAGTAGAAAGGAACTAAGCCGCATCAGCTTTTGCCAAATGTAACTGGACAATTTAATTTGTGACAAGCGAACGTTTGTGCGGATTCCTTTGAAAATCGTAAGGAATTTGAAAATGCACTAAAATTTGCACTAATATCTGCTCAACCATTTTCATGTAAATCATTCAATTGCCCAATTAAATTTGGCAACAATTGATGTGGCTTGGTTCGTTCCTGCTTAACGCGGTCCTGTTGGTAACATGACTACCACGTTTAAGAAAAATGCCTCATGAACAATATTCAAATGTTGGATTTACCCCGATAAAATATTATTATTGAGGAAAGTTATAAATATATTTTTTTTTAATTTTCAGATGCTTTAGATTAAATTATGTGCGATATTCTCTGAACAATAGGGGGAAAATACTCATAATTACTTACGAACAAACACGAAGAGGCTAATATGAAAAAGGCCAATGCAAAGAACCACTCTCGGCTCATTCCGAGTAACGTTTCTAACGAAGTTTGATTGTGAGTGGTGGTATGAGAAGACATGTGCGTATTTTTTTTGCTGCTGTCTTAAGAAATTCAATTGAAAAATCGACTTTGATCGTCCTTTGAAGTCACTACTAAGAGACTGGTCGGCGTAACTGAATAAATATTTGTTGACTCCAAAGGTTGTTTGATGAAAGCTTACATTATGATGCTCATAAGGCATGAATAATGATGATGACATACTTTGGTGATAAGATTTTTGTCGATGATTGTAACCGGACAGTTAATGGAAGAGTGATAATATGACCTGTGGTATATAGGGACTTCTTACCAATAATTTTTTTAGGAATGTGGTATCGTACATATCACATTAATGTCAGTTTAGTTTCATAAAGAGCTACCACTCTATTCTTTACAATACCCGTGGCATACATTGAATAATCCTTGAACTCTCCAGTGAGAAAACACTGAAAAATAAGTTGATTTCACCTGAGAAACGACAATCACCCTTTTATAGCGATAATATAAAGAAAATGCCTAACAAATTGGTTTACAAGGCTGAAAACAGAGCATTAACTCGACCGGGACATTTCAGGCCAATTACATGCCCATTCTCAACTGGAACAAAAAGCTAAAATTCAAAACATCGAAACACAGAAATGAGCATGCAACAGACCGGGGTAGGAAAATCCTAGGTTGCAAACTCGTCCAAAATCAGCAGGGAGTTGGCACTGATTCCCACCTCGGTCAGTTGCACGCTCATTCCCTTGTTTTAGTTTTATTAAATTTTAACTATTGTTCGAGTTGAGAATGGGTGTGCGTGATAGGCTCAATACGTCATTATTGTGATTAAAACTCTGTTTTTAGCCTTGTAAATCAAATTTTTGTGTATTCGTGTATTTTATCCTAATGAATTTGGGCTGTTGCGTTAGTGTGCCTCTTATCCCCTTGTATAGCTCTTGCAGTTACGGAAAGTTAAATTGAGGCGCTTGGAGGAAAAGGCGTCATAAGTGCAGTTTTTGCTATTTAGAGAAATACGTGCGTTTGAAGTTTGAAATTACATAGATCCTTATGGATGAATGTAATTCAAACTGACTTATTGATGCTTAAAAATTGGAAATCGGGAGTGTATTTCTCACAGAATATGCATTAAAACTGGTTTCACTTGAACTTATTAATATCCTCATTTTTCTCAAAAATTGCACCTATGTGACTTGTTCTCCAAGCCCTTAATTGGAGTCATAAATCATTCGACCTCATCGAGAATTCGACAAAAATCATACTTTTTCCAGTAAGATATGGCGCCTAAAATCGCTCTTTTTCCTCCCTCACCATCCTTTGCGCCTGCAACCGAAGCCTCGCGATGAGGGTCTTCGTAAGACTTATTGAGTTTGCATAATTGGTCCCTCCGTTTTGAATTAACTCGACCTCTCTCCGTAGCCCACCCCTCCTCTCCCCCGACCTTACATTTCCTTGCCCCTTTGTAGGTCCGCGGTCTCAGTCTCGCAGGTTGCCCCCGGAATGTCAGGGCTATTTATGGGATTACGTCCAGACCCGCATTTTCAGAGCGCAAGTAAATGGTTCGCTGATGGGCTCCGAAGCCCCTGGTAATGCGAGATCCAAGGCCTATGCGTTTTCTGTGCTTACGTCATGTATCATTCATGGCCGCCTGTCGCGTGATTTTACAAGAAAAAGTCAACACATTTTTAATTTCCAATGATTATTTCGAGAAAGGTAAAAAAAATTTCGTCGAAATTAAAAGGGAGTCAACTTTTCATGCCGTCATTGCATGCCGTTCAAGCCACAACATTTGAAGAGTGCGAATTCCAAGCCTTGTAAGCGCCAAGGTGTTGCCAAACTTGTGCATGGCGTTCCACACTATAAAACGACGTAAATTAATTCAATTTTCACACCCGCTGTTTGGAATTTCCTCCAAATTTTGGTCTTATTTTCATGACAAAAATCGTGTTATGCATGTCTCTTGATGCCTGTTTCATGCGAGAAAAAAAAACGAATTGTACCATCTTCGGAAAATCTCATGGCGCTTACTAGGTTTTGAATTTTCTCTCTTACTTTTAGTGGCGGATTCAAGATGGAAGAAACGTATGGATTCACTAACGTAACTAACGTCACACGTGGCGTCTGTAACCGTTTCTCTGGAGGGGCGATACTTCAATGAATACTGGACACAATCATGCTATTCGGCAGATATTATTATTTTATACTGCGCAATAGGATTAAACAGAGTTCTTGCATGTGTCAGAAACATGCAATTTATATACTACTTTTTTTGTAAAATTTCGCGAAAAACACGATGGTGCCTCTGGTCCTCTCTGAAATCAATTCCCACGCTCAAAAAAAGCTCTCAAAGTTGAGGTCGTAGTGAAGAAAATATCCCACGCTGCATCGGGAGTCCATCTTCATATCTAGTCAAACTCTCCATGTATAGATAGGGATAAAATACATTATCATGGATTCCACTCTGTTCGGGGACTCCAAAGTTGGAACCACGGCAACACTGCTACTCTGTCCTGATATTTGCTCCCTATTTGTGCATGAGGAGTTCGAATAGATACAGAGGTGCACTATCGATGTTGCGTGGAATATCTCCTTCATTACGGCTTGAACTTAGAGAACTTTTTTAGAGCTAGGGAATTGAGTTCAGAGAAAAGCAGAGGTCATATCGCGTGTTTCTCGCGAAATGCTTCATATGAGAGGAATTACTTAAAACAAAATTCATTGACACGTGCTAGAACCCCATTACAGGACCAATTTTTTTTTTTCCTTCTTGATTTTACAGAATGACGTCCATACGCTGATATAATGATATCAGCGTATGGACGTCATTCTGTCAAAGATATAATGATGTATAATGATGTGAGCGTATGGACGTCATTCCGTAAAAGCGGAAAAAATTCAGACTGGTCGATAGAATTCACAATGGAAATCAATTTGCATTTTTCCCTCAAAGCAACGATTGTGGGGAAAACATGCAAATTGTAAAAAGACAAATCTGTAAAAATAATTGTGAAAATTTATAAAAGAGAAAACTTTTCCAAAGTATTTTTAAGTGAAACTTACGAGAGGTGAAAAGTGGACGGTAATGTTTCCCCAAAATGTTCCTAGAACTCCTCTCTTCTGTGTTCTACAATCCTTCATTGACTTCATCCATCATCCATGGACATCAACAGTTTCCTATAGTTTGTAGGATTGTAATGAAGAGTCCGTCAAACGAGTTGTAACTATTAAGGGAGGGTCCGGACCCCGGGGTTGCGTTACGAAGCGTTACAAGGGGGAGGGGGGAGGGTGGGGGGGCAAAGAGAAAAAAGGAGGTGGTAGGTCGCATATTGAGGATTGTTTACCCCGTGAAATAGGTAGGCACAATAAGCCGTCGAATCCAAAATTCAAAAATGAAAAACGGGCCATAACGTCCGTTTATCGGGTTGATCAACTCACGATATAATCTCAAACACTTTATATTATAGAGTGACTTTTTTCCATGCATAGAAGACACCATTTCCAAGAAAATCGATGATAAAACCTTCCGTATCGACCTACGTCATCGACAAAATCCAACATCCCCGCAATGAGACCACCTTATTTTTTTCTCCGTGGGAGGGGGAGGGGGGCTAAAATGTCGAAAAAGTACGTTACTCAATTAATAAACGTTTCCTAGCATGTCCGGTGTTCGTTTTTTCAGGAATTCAGATTAAAAATATGGGGAGGGGGGGGGGAGAAAAAAATTGACCCAATCCCGCTATTTTTCCATCCGGCTCTTCGCACTGACCTCAAGAAGTTCGCATGACCGAGTTTCCCGGTAAAATGTGCCGAGCTGCTATTCAGGAGCCTTGCGAGAGGAACTCGGGGGCGGGGGCGGGGGGTGGAGGACGGGGAGACGGGGACGGGGAGACGGGGGCGGGGGGGAGGGGCCGAATAATATCGCGATAGGAAAATCTTATTTTCAAAGCAGCTGATAAAATATTGCTCTGTAATTTGAATACATTTGGTTTTCAATATTTCATTTTCACATTTGCTCGAGTGGCTCACACGTCCCGGTTTCCGAGTGTCAGTTCACTGGCGGCTACTCTCCTCCAACGCTGCTGCCGCCTTCCCGCGGATTTTCCATTTTCCTCGCAAATTCAAAACGGAGGAAAATAAACACGGAGAAAATTCAATTGCTGATTAAACAATTCAATTGCTACAAAAAGTGACTGCAGTGTTTCAATGTAGATTTTACAACAAAAAAAATGCTACTTTAACCACCCCCGTAGTTAAATTAGCTTACAATAGTGGTTAAAGTAGCATTTTTGTTGTTGTAAAATCCACGTTGAAACGTTGCAGTCACATTTTGTAGCAATTGAAATGTTAAATCAGCAATTTAATTTTTTCGTGAACTTAACGGAGCTGTTGTTGCGTGCAGCCTACACAGTGAGAAAAATCAACCGACGTCTTCGGTTAGCACGGCATCGAAAAAAAGGACGCTGACTTAACATTTTGGATGTAAAAAAGTATGCGACAACTCACAAAACGCTGTGTTTACCGCCACAACAGTTAGCTGTACATCTTTCCATTGTTATAGTTACTGCTGTGCCAGAATGTTAAGACAGTATCCTTTTTTCGGTGGGGAGTAGAACATCACGGTGTCTACCGTCAGAAAAACCTGGAAAATATCAGGAAAATCGGTCATGGATCGTGCAGTTCTGATTACTTCAAGCAATTTTCAAAACGTTAATTACTTTCATGACGCATGTAGATTCCTTATATCAAGATTTCTCATATAAACACCGTGCGAGCCTCCAGACGTTGCCATATTTTTTTCGATAAAGAAACGAATTTACTGTTAAAATTTTAAATATTTTTATTCAAAATTTTCAGGCCATTTTGTTTGCAATTCAATCTAAAATACCGATCCGAAAATTTCAAGGAAACAAATGCATAACTATCCTTTCACTGAAAAAGAAATAAAAAACAAGCAGAAAAATCCAACATGAATATGTTGGAAAAGCGTGCCGAATAACTAAAACGTTGGACAAATACCTACTATTTTCACGTCTTTGTTATTTGCATCAATTGGTACTTTTTGCTAAATTTGGGAGAAAATATTGATTCATGAACGTTGCATGTAAATTGATTTTAAAGATTCCGTCCAATTATCTTGATTTTAAGCTGATATGCGGCATTTCGCACGACCGTGATTTGGGCGAACTGCCGTGCATCGAAATCGCGTTGAGCCAATCTCTTTGGATTTCGAACTGTAACTTCTCTCCTATTCGGCCGATTTTTACAAATGAGGTCTCTTTTTATTTGTATTTTAACGGAAAGTAAGGAAAAACTCGCTAAATAGACGGAAAACAATTTTTGTGAAAATTTGGTGGATCCTGGCGTCACGGTGAATGGTTAATCGGGCGTGGAAGATAATAGGTTCGACGAGGCGACCCTCTCCTCGCCGTCTTTTATTGCCTTGCTCGAAACCTGACACCCAAAGCTATATCGGGAGATAACTGCAGTGGTTTGAGTGGATTTCTGCAGGGGCCACGGTTAGTACATGGTATAAAGAGTCACGAGGCTCATCACAGATTGCACTTGCAGTGCAAGACGCTCATTGGCTAAACAGTTTTGGCGGGAAAGAAGGTTCTAGAGTTGAGTCCTCCGAGCGTAAGAAAGCTTCTATGAGGTTTTTGTCAAATGAAATAATACGGTTTTGACAGGAAAATGTTCTCAAGGGTTCCCAATTAGCAGTTCATTCGGTTTTTTGGTAAGAGACCATCAGGGCTTGACAGTATAATGGTTCAAAGACAAGAAAACGGGTCCGAGGAAAAAAATATTTGGACGGCCCGTTGAATAGCATTGGTTGATCGGTGTGCTGTACTATGGTACATCCGAGTGATTTCAAAAAGCGAGCCCTACTGGCACGCTTAAAAAAACTCCGGCCGTGGAGGCCCCACTTACAGGCTATACAGGGTGATCCAAAAGTCCCTTCCACCCTCTCTAACTTTTTACCTAATTGAGATAAAGATTTGAAATTTGGGGGATATTCCTAAGTCAAAGAGAGCTACTTTTTGGCCCCCCTAAAATTTTCAGGGAGGCCCCCCTTGGGGGGCAACGGCCCCCAACTTTCAATTTTCAAATGGGAAGACCCCCTTTGTGATAGCTCGTTCGAAAGAGCATAAAAAAGAAAACTTTTCGCGCAAACCCGAAGTCAATATCTCAAACCGTTTCAAAATGGCGGCCGGTTAAATTTCAAAATGGCCGAAAATTCACACCGGTTATTTGTCGATGGATTTGCGCGAAAATCGGTGTGTTGGGGTATTTTGACACGAGGAAAACGAATTTGACGTTAGATTTTCAAAAAAATCAAAATTTCCAAAATGGCCGCCGGTTAAAGTTCAAAATTACCAAAAATTGATTTTTTTAGAAATCTAAGTTCAAATTTGTTTATCTTATGCCAAAATACTCTCAAATTCCAAGTTTTAGGCAAATCCATCAGGAAAAAACCGAGGTGACAATTTTCGGCCATTTTAAACTTTAACCGGCGGCCATTTTGGAAATTTTGATTTTTTTTGAAAATCTAACGTCAAATTCGTTTTTCTCGTGTCATAATACCCCTACATACCGATTTTCGCGCAAATCCATCGACAAATAACCGGTGTGAATTTTCGGCCATTTTGAACTTTAACCGGCCGCCATTTTGAAATGGTTTGAGATATTGACTTCGGGTTTGCGCGAAAAGTTTTCTTTTTTTATGCTCTTTCGAACGAGCTATCACAAAGGGGGTCTTCCCATTTGAAAATTAAAAGTTGGGGGCCGTTACCGCCCCAAGGGGGGCCCCCCTGAAAATTTTAGGGGGGCCAAAAAGTAGCTCCCTTTGACCTAGGAATATCCCCCAAATTTCAAATCTTTATCTCAATTAGGTAAAAAGTTAGAGGGGGTGGAAGGGACTTTTGGATCACCCTGTATAGACATACTGTCCGCGTTCCAGGCTCAGAGGCCGAAAGTTCCGGTTGTACCACCCGGGGCAGTCGAAACTACGGCTCCAGCACCCAGTAATTCCGGCCTCTGAGCCCGAAACGCGGACGGTGTGGCTATATAGCCTGTAACTTCTTTTTCAGTGGGAAAATACATGTTTTATCCGGGGAAATTAGGCAACTCTCGAAGGTTCATACGACGTATTTTCTTAGCAAGACAGTACTGCCGTGCTGAGGAAGAACGCCGTATGAACATTTGAGAGTTGCCAAATTTCCCCGGATAAAACATGTATTTTTGACGAAATTTAAGCATATTTTTACCTGAAACCTTCAGTTGTTTTAGATTGAATTGCGAATAAAATAGTCTGAAAAATCGGGAGAATAATATTTACTATGTCCCCAATAAATTCGTATTTTATCAGAGGAAATTTGGCAACGCCTGGAGGTTCATACGGCGTTCTTCCTTAGCACGGCAGAGTGGTATATAAGAATGTCCACTCTCGAAAAAAAACCGTGATCCATTTGACTCGAGGATCGCGCTCGCGGAATTGCGCGCTATCGCGAGTCAGTCAGTCCGAGTGTTGAGAAATGACAAAATATGGGGAGACCTTGGAGAGGCTTGTTTAGGACAAGATCACAAGGCACCCCCCTCCTGTTGGAAGGGGGCTCTCGTGCCTTTCGCGTACCCCTTGTCATGGATAACCAAGTACCGACTTTAACTTGTCAAGAGCCGCCTGCCGCCTTTTCAAGCTCTCGCGAACGAGGAGTCAGCTAATTTTCCGTCTCCCGCTTTCATCCTCGCCATTTCAGCGAGAAGCTCTCCAAGAAGCAGTCGCGGAAAGTAGGCGAGTTTATCTGAAATCAACAATGCCGCTCTCCCCTGGTAACAGAGCCAGTTAAATAACATTCATTGCTTCCAAGAGTAATGTATATGTTTTATGCATATAATGGACGTATATTAAGGTCACAATTCTGAACATTTTATAAAAGTTATGACGAGAAAAAAGTGTTAGAGGTTATCCCCTAAAATTGCAGCACTACCCCAATTTGTTGGATTATAAGGATATTTTCGATTAATTTTGTTAGTACCGCAATTTAAGTTTTGGTAGTACCGCAATCTAAGTTTTGGTAGTACCGCAATTTATTGGGGTGCTACCACAATTAGTTGGAAATGTCCATATCATCCAACAGTCGGGACTGTCGTGATCCCCTACTTCTATTTTTCCGTGATCATTTATTTAAGTTCTCTGAACTGCTAAATTTTCATTTTTGTCGTAGTTCGGTCTTGCGTTCTACAGGGTCAATGTTTATCATATTTACCCCTACTGACTGACGACAGTCACGATGAGTTCACTCTATTCGGACTTTGGAAATACGAACCAGGTTTTTTTTAATATTACGGGATGATGTTATGGATCCTCCCATTTAAAGAGTGCATTTTCATGTTTTGCCACTGTTAGTTCTAAAGATCTACCGGGGCGATTCTAATGATTTTTGCAGCTATCAATATGAGATCAATAG
This sequence comes from Bemisia tabaci, assembly GCF_918797505.1. Lineage (NCBI taxonomy): Eukaryota > Metazoa > Arthropoda > Insecta > Hemiptera > Aleyrodidae > Bemisia > Bemisia tabaci. The sequence continues at coordinate 15,168,639 of NC_092799.1, read as the reverse complement.
TTCCTCGATTAACTCACGGGCCTAAAATGGCGCGAAGCCCCCTGGAGTTGGATCGCGTAACGGCTTGGCCCTGGGAGCATACCGCATACCCCCTAGTACTCGATAATATGTCTCTTAAAACAAAACTTGCATAATAATTTGCGACAGTATTTTTTTCTTAGTATTGCAAATATTATTCCCCGCTTCACATTTCTCGCAGCCCTTCTAACAGCTTTTCTTTTCCGGGACATGGAAAATTTATTTCTTATGACGAAATGATAAATCAGTCAAAACTTATGCAAGAGTCAAAACTTATGCAAAAACTTATTCTTGTTACTCCGTCCATGTGCAAATCCATTAAACTTATGCCTTCATAAGGAATATTGATCCAATTTGACTTGATTCGATCTCCCATCTCTTGGCGCTTAAGTGAAAAAAAGCATTAAGCATTAAGTCAATTCGAAAAAATCCTAATGCAAATTTTCATCAGCTATAAGCACCTGACGTCATGGAGATAATTTAATGGCATGAGCAATTATGACGAAATGATGAATCAGTCAAAACTTATGCAAGAGGCTTTCTTGGTACTCCGTCCATGTACAAATCCATTAAACTTACGCCTTCATAAAAAATATTGATCCAATCTCCTCGTGCTGCTTAAGTGAAAAAAAAGCACTAAGCATTAAGTCAATTCGGAAAATCCTAATGCAAATTTTCATCAGCTATAAGCACCTGACGTCATGGAGATAGTTTAATGGCATGAGCAATTATGACGAAATGATGAATCAGTCAAAACTTATGCAAGAGGCTTTCTTGGTACTCCGTCCATGTACAAATCCATTAAACTTACGCTTTCATAAAAAATATTGATCCAATCTCCTCGTGCTGCTTAAGTGAAAAAAAGCACTAAGCAATAAGTCAATTCGGAAAATCCTAATGCAAATTTTCATCAGCTAAAATCAACTGACGCCATAGGAATAATTTAATGACATGAGCAAATGACCTGGAAAAATGGATGGTTTCTTCTCCGAGTTTGAGGAGGTCCTCATTTGGTCTAACAAAAAGAGCAACTTCAACAAGACAATTTTGGAAATCTATCTGCTGCATTGTTCCTCGTTGAAATTGAATCATACATCGGATTATATTTGCCCCTTAGATTTAAAGTAAAAATATCATCAACGCGGTGATAAAGCATCTTTTGACAGTTTTTTTTAAATTCACAGACTCGTAAAGTTCTACAGGCTGAATAAATAAGCAACGGTACACTCAATTTGGTGAATAAAGAATTCCCCCGTCACGAGAGAAATTGCAAGCACATTTCATTATATGTAGAAACTTCGTGGGGGGCAGCGCTACAAGTCAAATCATTATAAAAAATTCACTTTAGTTTTTGCTGACTGATGATGGAGCTCTGAGCTCCGAAACGCACCCCGCCTGAAAAGAAACGGTTTTTTGACATTTCATACTTTTTCAAAGTTTATCCGTTACTCTCTGCGACTAAAATGAAAGAAAAAAACGGACGTGATCCTCACCGCAAAACAAAAACCAAATTGTGATTAAACCAGACCAGAGCGTTCCAGGTACAAAGCCACAAGCGTGATCGTGCGTGTTTGTACACGGGTTGACGGTCTCATGCTCAGATCGTAGTCTAAGGAAAAAAAATAGATGAGAACAAAAAAAAATATATATGAATAAAAAATATAAGGTAGTAAAAAATATTAACAGGAATATAGATCGCGGTTCGACGCACGCAAATCGTCCGAACACCATTTTCATCTTCGGAAAGAACGATCATTACGAGAGTGCGAGTTTTTCAGTGGCGTGGCGTGCTTTGATATATATCGATTTATCTGTCATTTAAACTACGGAAAAGGATCGATTAATAGGATGTTCGTAGCGAAAACCTTAATAATCGATTCTTCACCACGGATTCAAATGGGGAAATATCGATAATCGATCGTTTACGCCACGCCACGCCACTGGAGTTTTTGCCGTACCAATGTTTAATCAAATTTTCATCAAACAAACGACTTTCAATGTTACCAACAATCCAACCGCGTTTCAAATGGAAAAACATTTCTTCGACGGTTTTCGCGATGTTACAAGAGGAATCGGTGAAGTTTCAAAAGCGCGACTGGAGATTTGCGCTTTTGAGGTGGTGAAATCAGAGTCCACTGATAGAGAATTCACAGATGTCTTAAATTTTGTGAATTTTAATGTAATCTTTAAAATGATACTGCTGGGAAAACTGAGAACGAGGATATCCTTGGTTTCTAAATTGGACAACTATTGGAGGAAATATGACAAAATAACCTAATCTGCTAAAATACATTCTGCCTTGCTCAAATAGAAATGCCGCTAGATGAGGCGGCACATTTTCTCACTTTTAAATATATTTTTCTCCAATTCCCCATGTCCGAAAAGAATTATGAAAAATGAGGCGAACTCAGCTCATTAGGCACTCTCAGATGAAGCAATATAATTTGTGTGTGCAAACTCTCCATTACGCCAATAGCTGAATCGATCCGTATACCGCTTTGTTAAGGAAGAACGTTTTATGAGCCTTCAACCTCCACCATATTTCCGTCAATAAAAACCAAATTTATTGAGAAATTCTGAATGTTTTTCCTCCAATTTTTCAGAGAATTTTGTTCACAATTTTTTCTAAAGCATCTGAAAATTTCAAAGAGAAATATGCGTAACTGTCCGCAAAAATATACATTTTATCGAAGTAAATTTTGCAACCCTCGAATGTTCTGACAGCGCTCTTCCTCAGCGCGGCAGTATGTAGGTAAGACAGCCTGTCCAACCTTCAACTGATCTTTATAAGAGCTTTTAATGGAGGAAAATCAGTGCGGCCAACTTTTTCGGATAAAAAGGCGTGAGGTTAACTCGGGCAACGGTTATAGGACATTTTGTCAACGATTTTTTGTCCGCGCACCTGTTTTTTCCAGTAATTTACGTCCACGCGTTTTTTCGGCACGGGAGTTTTGGTCCACGTGCCAGTTGAGACCCAAAGTTAATTGGCCCACATATAAATACAAACGACAATTGCTCACGACAATTTTTGATGAAAATGTAAAATATCTTGGAAGAATGAGGGTTTGCTTGTTTTTTTAATTTGTGTGTTTGGTCCAACGGAGAATAATATACAGTTAAGAGTTTTGGTAGAAATGGGGGAGCGTCAATTCCATGAGACAAATTCACTAAAACTCTCTACACCTCTTTGGTGTAACAGGACTTAATTATCTTTCAAGAAATTACCACCTTGTTATACCTGAACCGGATAAACCTCTATATTTGCCTCAGCTAAAGGCTCTTAGATTTTTCCAGTGTACGATAAGTATCTTGATTTATTTTGCAAGGAAAGATCTGTACTTTTAAAGGATGCCTGTCATTCTTAATACGTTCAATTTCGTATAATACTGTGCAACACCTCTGTTGTGAAATAGGTAGTTGCTTTAGTCGCCATCGCACGGCGGGCGGGCGGCCAGCGCGGAACGGGAACGCGCATTGGCGCCTACAAACCTAAGTGGATACTTCAAGCATTGTGCAATGCGGGAAGTATCCACTTAGGTTTGTAGGTTTGTTCGTTGCGAATACCCTGTTTATCGATCCTTTTTCATAGGTTTAAATGGCATAACAATCGATGTATCGCAATTCACGCCACGCCACTGATGTGATTGCCGACTCACACGATTATCTCACGTAAACTCGGGCGCTTTCCCGACCCACTGTCCCGCGTTTTTCCGCGTAGTCAGCGGGACCTTGACCACTAAATGGAGGATATAATCCAACCCCCGCTCAAAATTTTCCGGGCACGGACTGACCGAGGCGGGCCTTCCGGGCAGTGAAACCAGCCGAAAACTACATGAAAGCCGCGCGGGGGACGCGATACGCAGAGGAGCCATTCATCCGGGCCATAAATTACGCCGCAGCGCCGCGGTGGGTAGGCCACCTTCGCACACGCATCATAAATCACGGTGACTGGTGGCGGCGGTGGCAGTAATTCGAACCCAACGACCCTAACGGCCCCTATCACCCGCTCTGTAATGAACGCGCCACGCCGGGGAGGGGTTCAAGGGGAGGGGCTCAAAAATACCCACTCAGCAGATTGCTTCGGTTAATACTGGTCGGAATTCCGGCATTACGCTGAGTAATCAACTGTAAAGCAGTTTATAAGCTCCGCGGGCTTAGGCAAACAAGATAAACACATTTTTTGGTGTTAATGAGGGAATCTCGCCCCGGATTATGGCTCCGGCGCCATTATGAGTTGCGGCCTTGTTTTTCATTCAAATTTCGCGCTGGCTTTGATTGAGGGTCGGCACGTAGCGAGCCGGCTCACGTTTGGTGACACGCTCAAGGCTCCCATACCTCTCTGAGTAAGAACCGCGTTTGTCCCATTGAAACCTTATATGGTGTGCAGTTGTTTAATGGCACGGTGGTGTGAGTCGTATAGGTTTGTTTCATTGATGCCGCCGGCGTGATGGCTCGCATTTCAATCTCGTGAAATTATTTTACACTCCAGAGCTCCGTTATACCAGGAGGCGAGGATTTTATTCAAGTGAATGTAGCCCCGTTGATTCCAGAAAAAATCAACCGCTGCTTCAGTTTATTCTACAAACGGTGGAAAAAAACACATTGAATCTTGATTCCAGACTCTTAAAAACATCCACAAGAAAAAGTACTCTTGATTCAATCAGAATCTAGCTTAAATAAAGAACCAAGCCTCTAATTTAAACAGATTTCGTTTTGATTCAAGCAAAAATCCGATTGAATCAAGAGTATTTTTTCTTGCCAATGTTTTCAAGAGTCTGGATCCTATGTGTTGTTTTTTCCAGTGTTCAGTGTGCGCCCTGAATTCCCAGACTCTTTGCCTTTTTTCCTAGAGTCTGGACTCTTGATCCAATGTGGTTTTTTTTTCCAGTGAACCACCTTCGAGAAGTCAGAATTAGCGATTATTTTAAGGTAAAGTTACGCCAAAGACACTGAGAGAAGAGGGTGAAAGACAAAAAAAATTCCCTAAAATACTGAATTCACCTCTATTTTTTGGAATCGCAACCTTGTGGCAGGAAAACGGCAACTTGTAGAAAATGTATAAGGCTAAAATTGAGTTCAACTGCAATTGAAAAGGCTGAAAATCGCTTTATTGATTGATTATCGAATCGTCACCTCAGTCTTCAAACCATCAAAATTTCGGTTTATTTTGACGCAATAATTTGAAAATATTCACACCGACCACTCCTCTATTCAATGATTCCAATGACTCAATTTTGAGTTTATCGACGTGCTGAAGTTCCTTTTGTCTTGGCTTGTCTTAAACATAATATAAACGTCGCCAAATTTCCTTCAATAAAATACGAATAATAAGGGAAATTAGTGGATATATTTTTCTTCCAACTTTTTAGAGAATTTTATTAGTAATCAGATCTAAATTATCTGTAAATTTCATAAAGAAATATTCACAAATCCTGCAAATGAACATTTAATTTGAGGTAATTTGGCAACTCTTAAACCTTCATACGGCGTTTTTCCTTAGTACGGCAGTGCAGCAGAAACATTCTCATAACCATTGTAAATTTCTTTTGTTTCAGATACGAAGCCATGCGGGTTTAGTTGACCATCCACGTAGTTCGTAGTTCTTCAGCCCTCTCTCCCCTACTTTCTTCTTCCTCAGTCCCTCTATCATCCTCCTTCATCCTCACCTTTTCTGATCTTCCAAGTCTTTCGCCGGAAAAAAGTCCCCTCCCAGCGAAAATATTCTGAAACCGCGGTTCGCGTGACGACGCGAGTTAATTAGAGTTTCCTCTCCCGGGCCTCCCAAATTTTCACCGAACCTAACATGCAACTGTGCTCGACTACGGCTGGTTACAACACGTTCTAATGGCTGCCTTCACAGGAGGACCCTCCAGACAGCGGTCCCTCAAGGATCGTCTCCGGGAAGGCTTCTCCACCACTCTTACTTGGCAGTAAGTCAGATTCTTTGTTATTATTCCCTCCAAGTTTGTAATCAATTTTGCGTCAATAATTCGAGTCGCTGCACACTGGACCTACACTGGAAGAAAAAGTCGATTGGATCTAGAGTCAAGACTCTCAATAACATTGACAAGAAAAAATACTTTTGATTTAATCCGATTTTTCCTTGAATCAAAGAGCCGAGCCTCTTAATTTAAGCGAATTTCCTTTTGATTCAAGCAAAAAGTCCGATTGAATCAAGAGTATTTTTTCTTGTGAATGTCTTTAAGAGTCTGGACTCTAGATCCAAGCGACTTCTTTTCCAGTGAAGTCAATAGAAGAGCTTAGACAAAATCTGGAAACTTTGAAAGCTTATCTTCTTGAAAATATGAAACAGAAACGTTTAAAAGTGGTTTCATTCGTTTTCTCGTGGAATTTTCTCCCAGAAACACTCTTAATAATTGAATTTGTGACAAAATGAATATAAAAATTTGAAATTTTAGCCAAAAATGCCGTGACCGACCTCTCCTATCAACTCCTTCCAATTGGCGCTGGAATGAATGTGTTTGCAAGATCAGAAAGTAGTGCTCAGTCTGTACTTAAAAAAAACTAAAGAAATTTCGAGAGTCAAAAATTTAAATTTCTACTACTTAAATGTATGATTTATTAATTTCATCGTACTATTAAAATCTAGCAGCACAGCTCTTGCTCCTCCCCTTTAACACTCAGAAAATTGAGGTCGATGCCATTTAAAAGGAGGCGATTCTATCGGAGATGTTCACCGAAATTTGCCCTTAAAGGCCTACTACTACATTGAAAAGTAATAAATCCCGTCTATTTGACTTTAATATTAAAGAGTTAAGAATTCAAGATCATGATTGATATCACGAGATCACTGTTATAATTCAAAACTAATGGACTCAAAATAAATGATTCAAGGGCTTACAAAATATTGGTTCTATATTGTCAAAAACTTAGAACGAGTAATATTCATGCTATTTCGCTTAGAAGTTTAATCTCAAATTGCGCACGCCTATTCCCTGATATTTTTAGACCAAGTTGAAATTCAAATTTTAAATTTGCTGATTTGGGGATTTTAATCGCAGTGTTCATGTCACGTTTGATACTCTGAAACTTCCCCATAGGAGATCAGTGAATACTTCCTTCAAGCTATTAATATATAAATGAGCATTGTCATGTGCGAGAGAAGGAGCATAACATACGAGAAAACTCTCGGAATAACCAGTCCGCTTAAAATAACTTACTGGTAGGGGACTCTCCTTAAAGTGGTAGTAAACACTCAAAAACGCCATTATAATCTTAAAACATCAATAACAGTTAATGCCCGCAACGCAGATGTTTCATTTCTTGTGTAAACGCTGCTCGTTTCAGGTTCAGTATTGTGTAATTCGAAAAATGATTCCAAATCATTATCAATAGTTAATGCCCAACGCAGACGTTTCATTTCTTGTGTAAATCGCTGCTCGTTTCAGGTTCAGTATTGTGTATATCGAAAAATCAAGTCCGAATAAAATATGCTCTGTTGTTAGTGTAACTCATCATTTTGTACCATAATGCATAATACAACACAAGCCAAAAATTTTTCGTTTGAGAAGTCTCCGACTGAGCATGTCATTCAAATGGTTCACGCAGCAATCGAAACATACAACTATTACTGCTCCGAAGTCGTGAAATTGCCTACACGAAGAATTGAAGGCTTTTTCGCAATCCCGATGGCTCAGCGCAGCGGCATCAGCAGAGACGCTCTAGAAGCTCCAAAAACAGCGTTTCATATATCGTTGCCTACCTGATATAAGAACGTAACTACATCTGAAAAGAACCCTGTCCTCCATAAAATCCAATGCTTTTCTGGACTCATCTCAATGTGTAGTTAAGTCCTTATGTCAGCGAAGCGACATTATGGTGTGCGTGTTTAACATCTATACATCTTTTTCGCGTTTAATGAATTCACACGTTTGAATTTTTAATATATTAACGGTGAAACTTCCAAACCACTTATCTCAGTTTGCGATGTTGCAGACTCCCTTTCAGACTTTATTTTTTAAATGGAAAACTACTCAACGTCAATTCCTTAAATCCTTAATCCTTAAAAATTTCCGCCGCCACTTTATTTTTTTACAGAAAAATTGATGGTTGAATCTATTTGAAAATGTCGCCGAATTTTATAAGCAGCCCGAAGAAAATTCGGTGAAATGTTCGGACAGCTTCGTTGAACAATTTCTCGGTAAAAAAATAAAATGGCGGCGGAAATTTGTAAACGTCGCATGGCGCTTTTGATACTTTGGGCGGAAGGTGACGATATTACAAACATCAAAACGACGGTTCGGTGTGTAGAATCGCCCACCACTGGAAATTAGAGAATGCGGCAGAAAGTTCTCACCTTCAGTCATCGGGCTCCAGCACGGATATCCCTTTGAAACTGGAGACCGGGGCGGTATCCAGCGGTAGGGTTGCACAAGTTGACAACGAATAATAATAATTTTCAATCTGCTCGCTCCACATTTCTCTCGTCGTGAGATCGCCACCCTCCCCCCTTCCTCTGTCGCCAAGCGCTCACTTTGCAGGTGTTTCCGACATTCCCGTGAATGAATACAAAATGAACGGTATCCTTGGGGCTGTTTACCAGATTACGATTAAATTGAATCCCTCTTTCGGGACCTCTTAAGTCTCACCCGCTGCCGCACGTTGGACGAACGCGGACCGAAATCGGGTCCATGGAGGTTTGAACGACGTCCATTTTTCCGAGAATCGTTGATGAAATTACGTGGGATTGAACTTTCAATGATTTTTTGACCGTGTTTAGCAGAAAAGGAACAAAGCCACTTCAGTTATTACCAAATTTAGCATAGCAAGTTGATTTTATGTAAAAGAACGTCCATGAAGATTAACAAAAAAAAAATCCGCACCAAAGATTCCATATAGAAAATTAAATTGCTCGATTAAATTTCGCAAAAGCTGATGTGGCGTGGTTCCTCTCTGTTTAAACGCGGTCCTTTTAGTCTGCAGCTGCTCTTGGAGGAGCATACCGATAGTGAAAGTGCAGAAGTGAGTATGTCAATTTTTGACAGTTTTGAGTTAGCTGCATAAACGTGTTGTTGAGGATGTCGTCTATCTGCCAGCAAGAGACTATAATCGAAAAAAGTCGGGAAGTCACCTAAAACAGTAGGATTTTTTTCGCGTACCTCGGGATTAAGTTCAGAAATGCGTATCTCGTTCTGGTAAAACATCGAGGTTTAAACTTGAAGATCACAGATTCATCATAGAATTTACATTTGGCACCAGCAAAAATGGATGAAATCAACCCAAATTTTAGTAAACTTGTTTTTTTTTACCAAGTTGCACCATTTGCTACCTGCAGACAGCGATATTTCAAATTTTCATTTGTTTGATGCACCCTGAGCCGAAGGTACAGCTACCATCTGTTCTGCGTTTATTGCGTTTTGATAGATCTAGTGTATGTCAGAGGTCTGATTCTTTTAACCCTTAGATGCCTTAGATGCCTACGTCGGGTCAAATTGACGGACGCTAAAATTTTTATCCCGGAGGTTGTACAGGACTGATATATATGAGTTTTAGATATAGGCCTAAAAGTTCATTGTAAAAAAAATCAGGCATCGCATTTAAAAAAGGGAAATCGAGTGCCACGTTTTTTTTTTTTTTTTTTTTTGACAACTTCACCTAGAAATCCCGAGCCGGATCAAATTAACCTGAGTATCTTTTTCAAGAAAGGGAAGGGGAGGGTTATGGCGCCGGTACGTACGAGTTTTAGACATAGGCCTACAAATACCTATAAAAAATCAGACGTCAAAGTGAAAGAAAAGAAAAAGTTGAGTGTCAACGCTGTCTAAACCTCTGCGTCATCATCAACGCGCGACCTTTTCCGTGCTCTATTTCTGCGTTGCGTTTGTTTCCGTCGGTATTTTTTGTAGTAGTGCTTCGAAGGCTACGTGAACAAAAAAGCCAAAGATAGGAAATACATAATCGGGCCCCATTTCCCAACTTTCCTGCCGAATCCGAGCGACACCTCATCGGGAGCACAAAGCGAAGGACTGCGAGTCACGCCTCGCGCCATAGCGCCTTCAATTTTGCAGACGCAACACGGACATCGATCAAGCACGAATAGTTGTATCTCTGCGCCGCGCCTTCATCAATGCGCGTCCTTTCCCGTGCTCTTATCCGTTAGGTGTTTGTTTCCGTTAGTCTTATCATTTTCTCGCTGGAGTCCATGCTCTATACTGCCGCACTGGAAAAAAAACCACATTGGATCTAGAGTCCAGACTCTTGAAAACATTGACAAGAAAAAATACTCTTGATTCAATCAGATTTAAGCTTAAATCAAAAGGAAATCCGCTCAAATTAAGAGGCTTGGTTCTTAATTTAGGCTAGATTCTGATTGAATCAAGAGTACTTTTTCTTGTCGATGTTTTTAAGAGTCTGGACTCTAGATCCAATGTGTTTTTTTCCAGTGCGTGCTACGGAAACGGATTCCGAGAGTTGCCAAATTCCCGAGATAAATTATGAATTTTTGACAAAATTCATGCTTATTTTACCTTGAAATTTCTAGATATTTCAGATTGAATTGCGTACTAAATTGCATGAAAAGGGGGGAAATATTCACACTTTTTCCCATTAAATTCGGTTTATTTCGAAGGGAACTTGGCAACGTTTGAAGGCTCCTACGGCGTTCTTCCATAGCACGGCAGTATAGAACAGGAAAAGCGGCATCCTACTTTCGGAGAAGAACTATTCATGAACTAACAGAGTCAGAGGCGACACGACGGAATGTTTACTTTCCGATTCGGATAGGGACTAAATTGATTTATTCGGAGCCTTGCAAGACGACGAGGCTGAGACTCTAAATTAAGCTGAGAAATAATAAAACAAGGAGCAGGAACCCCTGATCGCGTTCTCGGAACCCCGAAGTGGGAACCCGATGCTCTGAGTCCTCCGCCATTGCATAATTTATCCAGCGGGGGTTTTGTCTCCGCCGCACAACGGAACGAGCCACCGAGGAAAATCGGACGAGAAATTTTTCACCGAAAGTAGGAATTTTCATATTTAATTCGTCCTATTATAAATCTTATAGGGTGATGTTAACAGGAAATCTTACGAGGAAACCAATAAAACCACTTTGAAACCCCTACATCTTGTATTAACGAAGATATGAGCTTTTAAACTTTCTAAATTATGTCCGACCTTTCTCATCGACTCGCTTCACTGTTAGCCGCTCTCTTCGTGGTCCATTTAAATGTAAATTGATCATTGCCTCCCACTCGAATCCGAGTGAAATAACAGGATCTTCCAGAACTGTGGAGATCTGCCGCATTAATGAGAAATACCAGCTTTCAAAGGGGAGGGGGTTAATTTTCGTAACGGGCTGAAAGGTGAACAAAGATCAAATCGTAGCGACTCCTCAGGGGGTGTTCAAGTATTACGTAAAACGTGATTTTTTCGGTGCTTCTCCCTTATCAGTCGTGTCGCAATCGTAACGCTATCGCGTTTCTTTTTCGTTTTGAGTAACGCTACTAAAATCTTCCATCCCGGGGGTGTCATTCCGGCCAAATCTGGGGAGGAGAAAATGTTTATGAGATGCGGCAAAATTAAAACTTCAATTTATCTGTGTAAATGCCCTAAAGTGTACAAATTCACCATAATCAACACAAAAAAGCCATAGTTTTAAAATTCAGTGGGTAGCACGCCTTCGTTGCCTCCTGTTCCCCTTTGCTCTTTGACAAAATTTGGCCCAAAAAAAAAAAAAAAATACCCAAATACGAGGTAAAAGCTCTTATTTCACTTTTTCAAAATGGACCATGTTTTTCATTACTCTTTCCGGCTCATCCATAAAATCATCTATTTTGGGTAGGGAAACGAATGACAGATATGCCGTTTCTGAAGTGATCCAAAATTTATTGCCAATTGTAGTTCAAATGTCCACTTCTGTCGAAAACTCACACACAGAGTTTTCGATCTACCCTGACAAATATCGCTGTCCTGGAAAAATTGGCCACATTTTGCAATTTTAGGAACTATTATTCCTGGCTCGATGCAAAAGCAAATATCTCCGAAGGGAATCTCCTGTCAAGTTCGTTATTTCTAAAAATGAGCAAGAAATAGCAGCATTCTATTCTTGTATAATTCCTCTCTCCGTGTGGGATGGTTTCATATTTGCCCGTGAGTTTACGAGTCCCCCGCGACATTGTCTTGATGTTTGTCCCAACTTGTATTAATCATTGTGAGTAAGGTGTCAAATAGTCCATCAGACAACCCTCTCAACAAAATGATCTTCTACGTTGGAGCGTTTTGCCCGAAGAATCTCAAGAATCCAACAAAAGAGGCGAAATATTGTTGAGTGAGGTCCAAAGACATAAAGACGGAGGGCTAAAAGCAAAAAATGAAGCTTCTTTTCAACCACCTCTACTATTGGCTAGAGGATTGGCGGCGAAATCGGGACAAGTTTGAATTCAAATGTAGGGCGGGAACTGAATAAAATAATTGCGGAAACAAAGTATTTTAGGTTGATTTTTGCCCAAATTCAGGTACAAACTCATATTTTTTTAACTCTAGGTTAGTTTCCGTCCGTCGTCGACCGATTAATTTCATTTGGGAGTAACGTTGATCTAGAACTGTAACGGCCTGTTTGAACCTGCAGAACCACCATGAGCAGAAGAAAAACTAACTTTATCTGAGATTACTGCCTGTTACCGAGCAAAAGTAGGTGTATTATGTTAGGACGCAGACCGAACTTTCTTAGTATATTCGTTTTAGGAATTTAAAATACGTTTCGAAGAAGAAATATGCAAAAATCAAGAGGACAAGTTCAAATCAAATTTCCGTTTGCCGCCATGGATTCCCGCGCTCATTTACACACTCACACAAGCGCGCAGCGCCGAACCTAGCTTCACTTTTTCCCCGTGCTTTTAGATACGAGCGCTCCGTCTTTATGTCTTTGGTGAGGTCCTAGGAAGGGGCACGAAGGCTACGCCACGTTATCGCCATTAGCCGAGGGCCGAGGGGCGGCTGATCCGAAAAACAAATAGACAAGCGAGGAACTGAGATGGACGGGACGGATGGACGGGACGGATGGACGGGACGGATGGACGGGACGGATGGACGGGACGGGACGGATGGACGGGACGGATGGACGGGACGGATGGACGGGACGGATGGACGGGACGGATGGACGGGACGGATGGACTGTTGTTTGCTCAAGGCTAGTAACTTTATTTCCTCGATCAAGAATCAAGAACGAAAGGGTTCCTCCATCCTTGCCAAGTGCTCGCGGATTCGACGAAATAAGAGTCGCGCGCGTTCCACATCTCAGCACTGGCAGGTACACTGGAAAGACAAGTAATCGCTTGGATCTAGAGTTCCAGTCATCTTAGGAAACAGATGCACAAACGGAAAAAATACATTGATTCAATCGAATTTTGCTTTAATCAAGAACCAATCCTCTGAATTGAAGCGGATATCCTGGTTCGGCAAGTAAAAATCCGAATGAGAAGGAACGGAGAAATATTTTTGATCATGGTGATCAAGAGTCTGGACTCTAGATCAAGCGGACTTTTATTCCAGTGTGACCCATGCGGAGTATTGTCAGAATAAATAGGAATACTGCCGTGGGAAGGAAAATCGCCGTATGAGCAATCGAATGTTGCCAAATATCCTTTCAGAAAATAGTTATTTTCGAATAAAGTTATGAATATTTTCCATAATAATTTTCAGAAGTTTTAGATCAAATTACAAACGGAATCCTCTTAAAAATCGGAAGAAAAAAATTCATATAGTTTCCTTAAAATTCATGAATTTTCGAAAGAAATGTAGCAACACCTGATAGCTCATACGGCGTTCTTCCTTAGCACGGCAGAATAGTCGTGTTTAAAATCAAGAAGGATTGGATGGACTGCGTTAAGCATAAAGGAACCAAGCCACGTCAGTTATTGCCAAATTTAATTGGGCAGATGAATTTTTTACATGGAAACGGCTGTGCGGATTTTTCTGCAAATTTCGGTGAATTTTTTGCGAAGTGCGCAGCGAATTCCTTAAAATTTTCAAGGGAATCCGCAAAAACGTTCTCTTGTAAAAAATTAAATTGCCAAGTTAAATCTGGCACTCGCTGATGTGGCTTGGTTCCATTCTGCTAGACGCGGTTTAAATGTTTTTCCAAGGTTGCAGAACTTCTCTGTATTCTTTCATACTTTAAAAGAAATCGGTAGGAAGTTTTATTCCTTGCAATTCTACTCGAAAATTTGGGTCCCGTAGACGGAATTAGCCTGACTACATCACCCGCTGTCTAATTTTCTCTCATATTCCTTTTTTTAACCCTCAGGTGCTCAAACCGGGTCACATTGGCCCAAGGCTTGCTAAATTCACGTGTCGTTGTCTGACGTATATGAGGCCGGAACGTGCGAGCTTTAAATATAGGTATATAAATACGTCCTTAAAAATAATTTGACGTCAAATTGAGAAAAGAAGAAAAAAAATTGATTGCCAGCACTTCCGAAAAGAGGAGAAACGTAATCGAGTATCGTTTTATAACTTTTCTCCCGAATCCAAGCGTCACCTCATTGGCTGCACAGAACGTAACATTGCGAGAGTCTACGCCTCGCGCCATAGCGCCTTCAATTTTGTAGACGCAACACGGACATCCATCAAGTACGAATAGTTGTATCACTGCGCCGTCATCCAAGCGCATCCATTCCCGTGCTCTATTCTCATATCGTTAGTCTTTTTCATAGTTGCGCTTCAAAGGCTACGTGAGTAACACAGATTTTTTGTTTCCAACTTCTAGAAAAAGCTCTGAACGATGTGGCATGGATATTTTATATGCGAATCACATTATTTCTTTATCATATTTTTCTTTTTTGTTCGTGCGAATTCCTTCTGATCGGGTCTGTTTATGTTGCGCCTTGAGAACCCAATGTTAAGTATAAAATTGATGAGCTAATCAGAGGAAGGTGCAGGCACGCTGCCGTGCTGAAAAAAAGGGCCGTATGAGCCATCAGGAGTTGCCAATTTTCTTCAACACAGGTTTTCAGGAAAATTTGTGAATATTTCATCTCTGATTGTTCAAAGAATTATTTTTGTACCTAATTTGATCTAAAAAGTTTGGAAAATTTCCAGGAATAACATTCATAACTGTTTTCAAAATACACATTTTTTGAGAGGAACTTTGACAACATTCAAATAGTGATACGTATTTTTCACTTAGCACGGCCGCATGACAATACTCTCTCTACGTAGGTATTCTAGGGCAACCCTCGTGCAGGGTTCTCCTTAAAAAAACAAGGCTATGCAAATCGCAACACGCGGTGCCCCTAGTTCTTCTCGAGAATGCAATATCTCTCATATTTTCGCCGACACGGGTAAGCCTTCTTGTAGTTCGTCGTGTGTAAATTATAGCGGGAGCATAACTTTGTCTTCGGTCCAGCAATGCCGCATTATAAAGTCGGCCTTTTGTTTCTCGAAACTTCGGTCTCGTTCTTCGCCGAGTTTAATAAAGCCGGCGTACAACATCCGAATACAGTTTTTATTAATTTTATGCAAATGCCTCGCCCGGAGTAACTTTTATTCAATTATTTACCTCGCTTTCATTCCACCGCTGGGAAAGCCGATTGCACAGCGAAGGAGCATAATTATACGAAATTTCTCTTGGGTTCAAGTGGTTAAAATGTGAGGAGTAATGAATTGAAACTTTCATAATTTTCATGAAGTTTGACCCAAAAACCCGCCAAACCAGACGAATTTGGTTAGGATGTAGTTTTCTTGTACATGTATTTTTCATCAGGAAAAATGAATTGCATTTTTGTCAATTAAAGTTTTCAATCTTGAGTATAATCTAATAAGGTAATATTCGCCCCTGGATAAACTCCTCTATTCATTTCAAGCGCGTATAAGTATAGTATACCGTTTCAACCTCAGAACGATACGTTGTATTACTTCCCCTAGATGTTTATAGGGAATCGAACAGATGATCTTATTAGCTTGATTTCTTTTTTGTACATAAAAAAACTTCAATAAACAAAAAGTTATCTGTTACACACCTCAGTCACTATGTAAAACTCTTTGGAATAACTCAAGAGCATCGCTTTGAACACCCCGAACAAGAGATATTCACGTTTCGTGGATCGACTAAACTGCTAGATTGTTTTATTTCTTGCGATGGCATGTTTTAAATATTAAAAGTAAAAAGAAATAAAATAGCGCAGTTCAAGCATCTTTAGTATTCAAAGTAAAAAACTACAGGGATCTGCAAAAACATCGCCCTAAACTATTAAATAATGGTGCGTGATTAATTTTTAAAAAGCTTAGCGCAACTTTCAGCCAGCGGAGCACTCAATTTACAACAAGCACCTATGGGATTGGGGGTTGAGATGATTGCAATACACTGGAAAAAAAACACATTGGATCTAGAGTCGAGACTCTTAAAAACATCGACAAGAAAAAATACTCTTGATTCAGTCGGATTTTAGCTTAATTCAAGAACCAAGACTCTTAATTTGAGCGGATTTCCTTTTGATTAAAGCAAAAATCTGATTGAATCAAGAGTATTTTTTCTTGTCAATGTTTTCAAGAGTCCGGACTCCAGATCGAATGTTTTTTTCAAGTTTATAAGGTGGTATACTACGCTTATGTGTTTGAAAGAATTTTGACATTTTGTTTAATGTGTCTTAGCTTCACCCTTGTTTTATTTTGTTGTTTCTTATCTTTATTCCACCGTGACGGAATGCTTTGTAAATGTTTAATCCACCCTCCAAAAAACTCCGGGGGCTCGAGCCTTTAAAGTCTCCTCACTTACAGCACTTTCCAGATTATCTTCTGCGCGATCGACCGATAATCTTGAGAAACTCGGGCCGCGCTTAAGGTCATCATGAGAAATTTGGCAAGAAGCTGGGAACAAAATCTCAGGAGCAGAGGCAGATTACATGTTGACTCCCTCCCGAGCCCCCTACACCCCCCCCCCCCCCCGCAGTTCGACCGTCCACTCTTCTTAATTCCGAAGGAAGACGTAATTTCACGTTTTCCCAATTTGATCACCCGCGGCTCGAAAAGTCCCGACGCACATCCAATCGGACAGCGGCCTCGAATTCTTGCCAAATCTACTAATCGAAGAGAACTGTTCACGCGGTTCCATTATCACAAGGAAAAAGCTTCTCTTGGCAATGTCTGTTTGTGCGCTACGGAAAAATCTTCTCGCGTCATGGAAGCGATTTATTCAAGCTTTGTGAAATAATAGTCGTAGCGACACAAATTTCCTCGTAATGAAAATTTTCTGGCCATCAGTCGGCAGTTATAAGTCGCTTTCTCGTCCACTCGAAAAAAAACACATTGGATCTAGAGTCCAGACTCTTGAAAACATTAACAAGAAAAAATACTCTTGATTCAATCAGATTTTTGCTTAAATCAGGAACCAAGCCTCTTAATTTGAGCGGATTTCCTTTTGATTTAAGCTTAAATCTGATTGAATCAAGAGTATTTTTTCTTGTCAATGTTTTCA